>NW_011645793.1:183948-192611 GCF_000223845.1 Gregarina niphandrodes | reverse complement strand
TGTATGAAGGAGTCGTTTTGCGATTGGATTATGAAAGGTGTATTTACGAGAAATATATTTTTGTGAAGCAGTTGAATTAAGAACGTAGTTTGGTTAATGATGAGGACGTGTGTGGGTGGCTCTGAAAGTGTGTGTGGCTGGTTATTGGCAGTGCAGAAGGTGTTGTGTGACTATGATTTTGGCAAGTTTCCAGATACTGAGAAGGTAGCATTGTTACGAGTGAAGACGTTGAGAAATATGTGGAAAAGCAATCGGTTCCTTACGACTGCTGGTGTTGTTCCGAACATAAGCTTTCTGTGCGAGGTCATGACTGTTGGTCAGCTTCGGGAAGCGGGCGCAAGTTGCAGTGCTTCAATGCCGGAAATAAGGGGTGGCCGAGTGGGGCGAGCGCCGAAGGAACCGGTGTCCGACATCGTCTATGATCGCCAACACATGCGGCACGTAGACGCAAGCGAACTGCCAAATACCTCCTACCGACGCGCTCGCTGGTACGCGTGTGACGGCTGCGTACGTGTCTTCAACCTCCTCCCTTTGCACCATTATGACCCTCGCTATGACCGAGTTCTCAAAGGCCACTTCACTGAAACCTTCCGACCTAACGACCTACTCGTCGCTCTCAGACTGGAAAACACATTTTTGCCCGGACTTGGGTCTGAAGGACTTATTGGATCCACTTAGTCGATCCACTTAGTCGATCCACCTAGTCGATCCACTTAGTCGATCCACTTAGTCGATCCACTTAGTGGATCGGACAGACGGGATTAGGTTCCGAAGGACTTAGGTTCTGAACCGCTACGACAGGGTGCAAGGAGGGAAAATGCAGTGCTGGCAATTTTATAATCATGCGGGTGTTGACAAGTGGACGGAGTGGCCAGCGCGTGCGAGCGTGTGTTGTCGTGTTGGCGGTAGGCGACGGGATTCGGACGCCGGAACACGGGGCGGTTGCGGAAGAGCGGGCGGGCGAAGAGCGGGTCGATGCCAGAATCGAAGACGAGCGGGTCGAAGCGGGGCGAGTCGCCGGAGTGCAAGCCGCTGGAGCGGGGGCAATGGGAGAACGGCTGGGTCCAGGCGGGAGTACTCCGCACCGGATTTGGCATTTGTTAGGACCGAATGCGGTGGAGCGGGCGCAGAAGCAGGCGTTGGTTTTGGAACGTTGCTCGGGACCGTGGTTAGAGTTGGCGGCGGTGACAGATGGCTTCGGGCGCTGGCCACTGGGACGCCTCTCAGAGGCGGAGGAGTCGCGATTACGACGGCTGTTGTGGGTGGCTGACGACCCGGAGCGGAGACTAGCCGTTTTCGCCACAGGTTGTCAGTTGTCGAGTTTCTCGAACTGGCGCAAGGCGCTAGTGGTCTTCTGTGTCTCCACTCTCCTTTATTGCCCGCCGGCGAACAGTTTTGAGGCCTTTTGCGACGCGACAAATGCCGCGGACGTGGAGCACACACGTGTGCGAGGGCCCGACAGCCAGCGGATGGAGGGGCTTGTGAGGAGTTTGGCTGCGCTGGACACGCTGACCGCTGCGGCCTACGCGCGGCGTACGAACCTGCGGCCGGTGGGCGGTTTCTTTACCGAGTTTGCCTCGTTTTATAACGTGTTCGAGGGATCCGAGGAGATGGCGTCGGAGGCGCTGCGCACTTTGTTTACCGAGGATGAGCGTTCGAAACTCCGGAATGTCAATCCGGCCCACCTGGAACTATGCGACCGCCGCTACATTGAATTAGGCGCCGTAATAAGTCTGTTCTTTAACCAGCCCTTCGGCACCCTGTCCGACCGGCTGCAGGCCACTTTAGACAGCGAAGTGCGCAGCCTGGCCCACCCCTGGGGCGGCAGGGCTGCGGGGGTAATTGACGGCCGCCGCTACCCACTCGAACACTTTGCCGACCTTTGGGTCACTGGCTGTCTCCTCCAACGCTCCGGTATCGACTTGGAAAAACTCAAGACCTTCGTAGAACTGGCATTGCCTTACCGATTTCGCGCTCGCCAAGGCCCCCTCTACGCACGCACTACTAGAGTACGCCCTCGAGTCTACAACCAAGCCCGGACGACTATGATTTCCATCAACGAATACCTTTCCCAAGATCACTTCCAAGCCCCCCCCCTCAGTCTCAGGACCTTCATGGAACACATCCGCGACGGAGTTAGAAGCCTCACCGGGGTGAAGACGTTTGTTGGAGTTAAAACGCCCGCTAAGGTTAGAAGAGTCAAGACGACCACCGAAGGTAAGAAAGAAGTTGGACACAACCAACCGTCCACGCTAGTAGCGCCCGAAGAGCTGACGGCCCAGAAGCTAACGGCGACGGCGCAGTTTATGGGAATGGAGACTGAGTCCATGGAGCCGGATGATGAGCTGCTCGAAAAAGTGCCCGAGTCAGGATGTGGTTCATCCAAGGGTACCGAGGCGGAGGTGGAGTCTGGTGACGCGGAGATGGAGTCTGGTGACGCGGAGATGGAGTCTGGTGACGCGGAGATGGAGTGTAATGAGCCGATGTCAGTAGTGGCGCGGTACCTCGCTGCTAGGGGTCCGGGGGACGACTGGATGGCCAACTTGCCTCGAGAACGCGAGGAGTTGGTGACGGTGCTAGATTGGTTGTGTGTGAGTCCGGAGAGAGGGTTGAATGTGGCGCACCGGGAGGTGCTCTATGTGTTGGGATGGTTGTTGCGTGTGCCCGCAGGTTGGATGGTTTCAGATGATAAGTTGACGGCGTGTTTGAACACGCTTTGTACGCAGTCTAACCCAACTCAGAGCCTTCTCTTCCACGACCCGAAGAGCGAAGTGAGAACGCCGCGGACACCTGGCCGTGCTGTCAGACGCCAGCTGCAAGTCGCTGCTAAGTTGTTTGCCGACCTCGGCGTCGAACCCGTCCAACTTCTTGCCTTCGCTCTGGCCAGCTGGAACTGGTCTGATTTGTTACGGGCCTTCCCTGCCGGGCTCCTCCCTGCAGACCCCCACCCGGACTCACTGCTCCACGCACTCCGCACCACTCGCCTCTTGCCCTCTTGTTGACATCGACATGACATCGACGGGACTGGACAGGACGTCGACGGGACTGGACAGTGACATCGACGGGACTGGACAGGACATCGACGGGACTGTCTTGGGCGCCTTTTTCTGGAAGGTCCCACGCTTTTTAAAATGAGGATGACGGCAAGCGCGCGGGCGGGTGCCGGGCTCCGTACGTGCGTCGTCTTGGCCGTAGCCGACTTGAATGCAGCCCCGCTAGACCTGCGATCGTCTGGGGCCAAAACTAGGCAGGACACCACCAAGGACCGACCCACCAACGAACCTGCCCCAACGGAACGACGACCCGCTCTGGAACTTCTGAGGAGAGAACTCCAGACCAGGGAGCTCCTGAATAGGGAACTCCAGAAGGCAAAATCCCTGAAGACGCAAGGCCTCATAGAGGGGTCATTGACGACGGAACCCCCGTTGAGGACGGAACCCCCGTTGAGGACGGAACCCCCGTTGAGGACGCAACCTCCGTTGAGGACGGAACCCCTGTTGAGGACGGAACCCTTGTTGAGGACGCAACCCTTGTTGAGGACGCAACCCCTGTTGAGGACGGAAGGTGTGAGGAGGGGACCCCAGGGCAGGGAGGGTCTGAGGGCTGAATCGGTGACCACGGAGGACTTGTCGGCAGCGATGAAGAGCATGACTGCGGAGGACGTATGTACTGGGGAGGGCTTGTGGGGGGCTGGAGAGAGTGTGTCGATGGCGGAAGACTCGGTGGGTTCGGAAGGCGTGGGTGTAGGTCATTGTGAACTTCCGTCGTCGGAAGCGATGTGGTGGGCGGAGGATTTGGGGGCTGAAGAAGAGTTGTGGGCAGACGAAAGATCGTGGTCGTCAGAGGGTGGCTCGTTTGGTTCGGAGGCGTGTGTTATTTTACGGAGTATGTTGGATGAGGCTGAGAAGAAGAGGCTTCGAGAATTGCAAGTGACTGATTTGAATTGTTCACCGAGCGTTTTGCGGTTTGCGAGTGAGTTGACAAGTGTGTGTGCAAGGCCATTGGTGAGTTTGTCTGTGAGTGAAGAGGGTCGATTGCGCGAAATTTTTTGGGTGGCTGAAGACCCGGCTCGTAGATTGGCTACGTTTGCTACAGCTTGTCAGTTGGAATCATTGGGTGCCCGAGCGGGGGAGTTGGAGGCCGTCTGGCGGGGGAGTGATGTTCAAGCGGAATCTTATGGTTGGCTCGATGAACGTGCGACGCAGAAACGCCGCCGACTGGGCGCACCGTGGAGGTTGAGTGCTGCTCGTTTCGCGCGACGTGCACACGGACTAGCACCAGGGGAGCCGTTGTTGTCTCTATTCGCTAGATCCTTGGAGCCGCCCCTTTTTGAAGGTGATGAGGCCTTGGCGGCTCGCGCTTTGTACCAAGTGTTCGCGCCCGTACAGCGAGCCCGAATGCGAAGAACCGAACAGTTGTCGTTGGACTGCTGCGACTCTGTATGGCTCGAACTAGCAGCCATCATTGGACTTTATTTCTGGCTGCCTTTCGGTAGTGTCGAACCGGCACGACGTGAGCCGCTTGTTAACGCCTTCACAGACGCCGTCGACGCTCGGGTCAACGGCAGCCGTCTCTCAGCACGGAACCGTTTCTTTGCGGCAGAGCGACTCGCTGACGTCTGGGTCACCGGCTGTCTACTCGCCCAATCTGGCGTCAACGAAGACACACTCACCAAATTTTGCGAAGACGTACTTGGCTACAAAGCCAGCACACGCAACCTCTGGGTGTGCTGCCGTCTAAGTCCACAAGACTGCAAAATCTATAATGGAAGACGCAACACTCACCGACCACTCCGAGAACACCTTGCCAAACTAAGTCAAGCCGCCCCACGACATACTCTCAATGACTTCCTACGACGCATAGCCTCAGGCGGAAATGGGCGCTGTGGCTTTCACCACCCCGCACCCTGCAAACGACCCGCCGACACACCCTCTGACGCACGACCCACCAAAATCGTCCCGCATACTGTCCCACAGTCCGTCGCCCAGGCGCTCTGGACGTCCCCCACCGCAGGCGGCACGTCCTCAGGAAGCATCACAATGTCCTGCAGCACCACAATGTCCTGCAGCACCACAATGTCCTGCAGCACCACAATGTCCTGCAGCACCACAAGGTCCAGCAGCGCCACAATGTCTGGCGGGACCGTCACGCTTTCCGGCAGTGCTAACTTCCCGGCGGAGGACTCGTTCTCGCCCACAGGGGCAGGCGCGCCTGGGGCATGGGCGGCCGCCGCCGCCACGGAGGTGACGGCGCTCGAATGGGCGGCCGCGCTGCCCTGCGAGCGCGAGGAACTCGCCGCTGTCTTGCAGAATATGGCTAAGGCCGCCGGCGACGGGCATCTCTCGGCGGCGCAGTGCGCCGCGTTGCCCGTGCTCGCGCGGCTGCTGGTCACGGACTGTGCGGACGGCCGCAACCTGATCGCGGACGACAAGGTCGCGCTCGTCGGCCAGTTTCTCGCGCACATTCGCCCGTCGCGGACGGACTCACGCACGACGGACTCACACACGGCGCGGGCGCGCCGACACGCGATGCGCTGCGAGTTGCGAATCGCCGCGAGCGCGCTGCGTTTTATGGAGATCGACGTCGCAGCCCTCGGGGAATTCGCTCTCGCTTCCTGGTCCTGGCCGGAGCTGCAGGAGGCGCTGCCTTGTTATGAGCCGCAGCACTGCAGCGACTCGCCCCAACACGTCAGCACGGAACACGTTGCGCCAGCACTCGCGGCCGAACGACTTCGAGGTATGCTTATGGATACATTGCCGGCCTCGCCGCACCAAGGGTCAGAAATGTTGTTACAGAAAACCACCGAATAGGCGGAGTCTAAGGTGGGGCTGGCTTGAGTTTACCCTTTTATTGACTGACCCATGGTTGACGCAGTACGAGCAGTTGGGTAGAAGGCAAAAGGGTTAGTCGGGTGGAAGAAGTGGGTGGGTGTAGAGCAATTTTGCGCTGGAGAGCGGGACAAGAAGCGACCGGAGGATTGCTCGCACACCCGCCCCGTATGCGCTGCCAGTCATTTTTTTTTAACTTGAAGATGCCAAGAAGAACTACTTCGTGGGTCTAAAATTGGTCAAGGTATGGGGTGTGAAGTGCTGGCGTTGCTCTGACGGTCCAGTCTTGGAAACGAGCCCGAAAGGCCCAAGAAGCAAGTGAGGCTTCCCGCAAGGGCGCTTGATTGGACGGATCGTGAGCATCCACTGGACGATAGCTTGTGAGTCGCCAATGCGACCCTGGATGCTTCTTTCAAGAAAGCATTTAGCAAAAGAAGGAAGCATTCGGCAAGAAGCTAGAAGAAGCGAAGTCGGCGGGAAGGCAGGAGGAATACCGAAGACGCCAACGCTGATGGAGATTCATAACGGGTCGTGTGCAACTATACTGGCCTAGGTAGTAAAGTTTTTTTTTGGTGGTGTGCAACCTATGGTCATGTACACATTTCTATCAACATAGGCAGGTAGCGAGGCCCACTTGCCCGGTTACGGTCGCCCCACTTGCCCGCTTACCGTCGCCCCACTTGCGTGATCACTGGTGTCGTCCGCCCCACCTACTTGGTCATCTTTTTTGCGCAACCACCCACTCGTCACCAACCCACTTCTATTACAACCGCAGATGACTCACAAGGCTTTGAAGGCATTCCGAAACTACGCCTTTGGGCTGTAGGGCCTCGTCCGTCTGGGAGTGGGTCAGCCAACGGCCTGTTGCGGGGCACACACACCTCGGAATATTCGGGCGTGACTGGATGATGCTCCGAACTACGTGATGCTTGGTGGATCATGAACACCCCTCAGAGGCGTCCAAAGTCTCATTCAGGGCACGCCACATACTCATCGTACTTTTTTTGGTGCAACCGCCTCGCGAGGCTGCCCCGGTCCAACGCGTCAAATTCGTGACTGCTATAGGCCGCCTCGTTCTTGTGATCTACCAGCCCGCAAGAAGCCAGCCCTCAAAGGGCCAGCCCTCAAGGAGGCAAAAAGCAGACAAAACGGTGTGCAGCGAAGTCTGTTCGGTTTTTTAAAGAAGACATTCGCAAGTCTACACGTGAACCTACACTTTAATGACTATAACTCGGTTAAGGTGACCTCCTGGCCTAGTTGATGAATGGGGACTAGCCGCAAGGGTGTCGCCGATGTACTATTGGCGGCGCCCTGCCTGCGGATATACCCCTCACCAGAAGGGTCCAAGAAGCAAGCAAGACTTCCGCGCGCTCGATGCGGGCGCGTCCTGGAGAACCTACCCATCTCCAGGACGCGGATCCATCAGTCGCCAATGGTGCCTTAAAAGAAGCATTCGGCAAGAATCTGAGGACGAGGGGTAAGACAGGAGGAATACCGAAGACGCCTACGCTGATAAACATTCAAGGTCGGATAGAAGACGCTAACTGTCTTCTGCAGTTATGCGCCTTCCAGTACCCCAGTGGCCAGGCTGTGTGTTCTTTTTATTGTGTCAAACAAAATATGTGCGAGAGTACTTGTGCGAAAGACACACGTGTTACCCCGACCATGCACCCCGCCACGCGATGAACACTTTTCGGACAGCTTGGTGTAACTACCAACACCCTTTGCTGGACGGAGTTACATGCGTGGGAATAGCCGTCAGATATCGTAGATATCGTTTCGACCGAGTTAATTTTCCGGGCGCTTTTTTTAGGTGATGAGAATACCCGCCAGCCGTCGAGGAGAGCCCGGATTACGAACATGTCTCGTGCTGGCTGTGGCCGAACGGGCGATCGCTGAGCCTCTTGTCCAGGAAGAGCAGCATGCGGTCCGGTGGCTGTCGAAGGGGCCGAGTGTGTCGATAGGTCTGGCTGCAGGGGTCGGCATGGACTGGATAGAAGAGGAAGAGCAGTGGATGGAAGAGGAGGAGCCGATGGGCCCTGGTTCCGGGCAGGGAATGAATCTCGGAGAGGGAATGGACCTGGAGCAGGAGGACCGGAAGCCGTGGCAGGAGGACCGGAAGCCGTGGCAGGAGGACCGGAAGCCGTGGCAGGAGGACCGGGAGTCACCTTTGTCGTCGTCACCATTGTCGTCGTCACCATTGTCGTCGTCGCCTTTGTCGTCGTCGCCTTTACTTGGGTGTACTGAGAAGGGGTACATATGGCCCGCGGTTGGTTCGGAAGGGTACCAGGCAGTAGCGAGCGTATTGCGAGATAGAGAGTGGGCGGCGATGGAGAGAGTGGATTGGCCGAGTGTTTCTGGCACGTGTACGTTGCAGTATTTGGAGTCGGCGGCGATGATTTCAAGTTACTACTCGTGGCCGTTCGGGCGCGTGGAGGAGTCTCTGGCGTCGCGTCTGCGTCCGGCTTTTTGGGTGAGTGTAGATGCGCAGTGGCGCGAGGAGGTCTGGCTGACCGCGTGTCTGTTGCAGCGAGTCAAGGCATCACCCACACGGCTCGCGGACTTTTGCGCGGGCACACTCGGACACGACCCGATCCCAGTCGGCCGCGAAGCCTTCCGCGAACACCGAGTGACAGCGCGACCGGTCGAATCGAAGCCCGGGTCCCGTCTGCGCTGTGTGGCGCGGCTGCGCTCTGCCGGACGTTCCGATATGGTACTCACCGTACACGAATACGCGCGTGCTACTAACAGCACGCGAGCGCACACAACGCTCCTTACTCGGCTCGCGCTTGACCAGCCGCAGCGGCCCTTCGAAGGCAGCGGCTCCGTCGCTGA
>NW_011645793.1:174149-183669 GCF_000223845.1 Gregarina niphandrodes | reverse complement strand
GAGTGCGCGCGACTCTGACGGACGCACACGCGCTGCGCGCGTGTGCGCCCGCATTTCTCGAAATCGCGGCAACCATGATGCTGTACCTCGAGGCGCCGTTCGGGCTCGTGAGCGCAGACCTCGAGAACCCCTTACACTTGGCGCTGCAGCAGCAGCTACGGGAGCCACACAACCGACAGGTACCACGACGCCACCAAGTCCGGATCTGGACGACCGCCTGTCGGCTGCAGCGTTCCGGCGCAGATCCGCAGCGACTCGCACGTTTCTGCGAAGACACTCTTCACTACAAGCCAACCTGTCCCGTGGAATATTTGCGCATCATGCGCCGGCCATCCCGACCGTCTCAACTCATCCTGCCTCTCCATGAACGCATCCAGACATCGCAAATGACCGAACCCATATCCTTCCAACAATTCTGCGAACAACTCGTAGAAGCCGATCAAAATGCCGCCGTCCGTGGACGTAAACCCGGATCCGGCTCCGACGGGCTCAGTGTCGTTGGCGAGGTCGATGTCGTTGGTCAGGTCGACGTCTTAAGTGAATTGAACAAACCCTGGCGCGGCACCGCACCAGTAGGTACCGTCGCTGCCGGGCGATTCGGGGTTCGAAACGCTGTGCCGAAGGACCCCCGAACGAAACGCCGCCGTGGTAAAGGCGCCTCAGGGAAACACACAACGGAGAAGAAACGGCGTCCTGCTGCCAAGAAGAGTGTCGCCAAGAACCGGGCCACTGAGGATCGAGCCATTAAGGATCGGGCCATTAAGGACCGGACTAGCAAGGACGACCGGACCAGCAAGGACGACCGGACCAGCAAGGACGACCGGACCAGCAAGGACGACCGGACCAGCAAGGACGACCGGACCAGCAAGGACGACCGGACCAGCAAGGACGCGCATACAGATTCCTTCACGATGCAAGAATCGGCGGCCATGTTCGACCCCGCGGGCATCTTCAGCAGAGCGGCTATGCTTAATTTGGCAGCCGTGGTCGGCCCCGCCGTTGCGCTCGGTTCGGGCTCGGTCGCTTCCGGCTTTGCGCCTGCAGGTGGGTCGGTGGCTGCGGGTGGCGCGGGTTCGGAGCTGTGTTGGTTGGAGGAGGCGTGTCGCGCGGCGGCGCGTGTGCAGATGGGTGCGTTGTTGAGGTCCGTGGTTCGAATCGCGGCGACGACGGCGGCGGGGGGTGCGGTGCCAAGTCAGCGACTGGAGGCGTTGCCTCGGACGCGTGCCGCATTAGTGGCAGCACTGCAGGAGCGCGCCAGTACGCAAACAGCAGAGACCTGGATAGCGGACACACTACGTCCTGCAGCGCCATGGCTCGGGCCCGCCCTCGGCCTATTTGACGGTCCGTCCGCCAGTACGTTACTCAGTCGCTGGCTTAGCGGGGCCGCAGACGAGACAGTCCCCTTGTCTCAAGCGCAACAGACGACTGTGCCTGTCCTGGTTGCGCTCCTATCCGCGTACACTCTCAGTGGGGCCCCACTCATCCCCGAACACACACTTCCTCAGGTCGCAGAATTCCTTAAATACGTCGAAGTCGGCCCTCTCGATTTGAGGAACTGGGACCCAGCAGAGGAGCCGGAAAAAGGCCACGTGGACCAGAGACGGCGGCAACACATCCTTGTAGCTGCCCAAGTGCTCAAGTTCATGCACATCGAGCCACACCTTCTGGTCGACTTTTTGCTAGGCTCACTCAGCGCAGCCGAGCTTCATGATCTGCTGCCGCCACACGTTCGACACGACCCCCTCCCCGCTCACACACACGACCCCGTGCGTTGGAAACAAACCCTCTTGCGCTCCCTCAATATCGCCGGCGAGGACCACCCCCACGACTTGTGTCAAAATTCAGCCACCCCGGAATTTCCATTGGATGTGAGCTTACCTGTAGACCTTTCCGCCAAGTCTTGTTAGAACCAACTGTCTTGAACACCAGTCCCTTCGAACAGAACCGCCGGACAGGCGGTCCCGTGGACACTGGTTGTGCTGCCAGCCTAACCCAGTTGTTATTTATTTTTGTTCGCTGGAGGGTGAAGTCGATGAGGTTCGTGAAGAGCAAACGGTGTGGGTTTCCAATCGTCCGGATGTTACTGAGTTTGCCCCCTGTAGTGCCGTTGGTAGAGGCTTACAATTTGCATGCATCATCTCCGGTGACTCTGGTTGCACAGTTGGAGGCGGTGATGGGTTTGTCGAAGGGTTGGGATCCGGCAGTTACGACGGACGTAGGTCGTCGTGTGTGGCTGGAGCTGGCACCTGCGAAGACATGGGGGACTGTGATTGCGGCGGTGAGCGAGTGTGATTTTTTTCGTCGTGTTGGGAGACCCTGGCTGGAGCTGGCGACGATTTTGACGACTTACTTGGAGTCACCGGTAGACAAGGTCTTGGGACCCGCATTGGCGGGAGTGCGGGCTCGATTGCAGCCGGCGTTTTGGACTGCGCGCCATCCCCAACGCAAGATGGAAGTCTGGCTACTAGCCAGCTTTCTGCAGTGTCTCGAACCATTATATCCTCGCAAAACACCCCTGGACCTTTTCTCCGGCCATGTGTGGAGTGTGATCCAGCAGAATTTGGGTTTCGTGTCCGGCGAAGGCTTCGAACACGCGTTCGACGGATTACTAGACTTTAGAACCTACCGCGCACGCGCACCTAACAGCAACCCGCGAAGCAACCCAATGCAGAGGCTGAGGCGGTGCCGTCTGCTGTCGGCTGCGGAATTCGGACGAGTCGACGGCGACGACGGTTCACGCTCCTTCTTCGAGCAGCGGCTGGCGACCCGCGTCGCACACAAACTGCGTCGGCCCGGACGCGGGGACCCGCCGGGCGCCGCGGTCTGGACGGGCGTCTTCGACCACGGGCGGGCAGCCGAGGCGCTCTTCAACCTCTTTTCAGTCGAGCAACGACAGAAGCTGCGCCGCCTAATAGAAGGCCGCCTGGAGGGCACTCATGATCCGGACGGTCCGCATCACCGAAAAAAGGGCCTGGACCAGGAGCGTCACCTACCGGACCCCTTCTGTCCACAACTGACTCTCTGCCACATAGATTTTCTGGAACTCGCCGCCGCCATCTGCCGGTTTGTTCGCTACCCCTTCGGACGCCTCGGCGTCTGGGCTCAGCCGCTCCTCGACACCGCAGGTCATTCCAAACACGCCAAGTTGCTGATGGACGTCTGGACCACTGCTTGCCTCCTACAGTACTCGGGCATCGAATCTGAAATCCTCCATCAGTTCTGCGAACATACACTCAACTTTCACCCTCTCAAGACCCTCTACAAATTCGACTGCTATCAGGTGCTGCACTCCGGCGTTACTAAGTTTGTCCGTAGGACCCTCGGCGGTTACAACATGCGTCAAAGGCTGCTGAATGTGAACGAATCGAATCGCCTCGTCCCCCTGGACAAGTTCTTCTCGCGAAACCGCCTAAAGAGAGCACAGGAGACGAAACGACAACTTGGTCGCGATGAAAACTTGTCCCAAGAAATGGAAACCGACCACGACCCTGACGGAGAGATGGAACAGGAAGTCGATCCTGATCAAGTGGATCCTGATCAAGTGGATCCTGATCAAGTGGATCCTGATCAAGTGGATCCTGATCAAGTGGATCCTGATCAAGTGGATCCTGACCAAGTCGATCCTGATCAAGTCGATCCTGATCAAGTCGATCCTGATCAAGTCGATCCTGACCAAGGCGGTCCTGGTCAAGCGGGTCACGAGCAAGCCGGTGGCCACCTAACCGCTCGTGAGGCCGCGGTGAAATGTCTGGAGGAGGAGTATATGGCCGGGAACGGGAGTGGGCCGCAGAGAGAAGCGGTGCCGCTTCTCCTGTACCTTCTGAGAGCGCGCGACGGGGAAGGCTTTGTCTTAACGGACGAAAAGCTTGCAGACGTCCAACAATATCTGAACAAGGGCCGGGTCGGCGACACGGAAGTCGTGGATGCGATGTACTACCTGACCACCGTGCCGGGCGGTCGATGGACCAGTGAACAGCGACAGTGGGGTTTGATGGCGCACTTGCTCGAGTTCTTCCAAGTGCCGCCGGCGCCCCTAGCCGAGTTTATGCTCGGCACTTGGTCTTGGGCGAGCATTATAGAGACCTGGACGCAGGTCGACCCACGTATCCTGACTAAGCCGTTGCCAGCTCACGTGGCCTCGATCGTCTCCAGACAGCGTCAGAAAAAAATTCTTGTCGACGGTCTGATCCGCGCCGCAAGCCGAGCACGAGCACCTGAGCGGGGTTACCAGTTCCTCACGTGATGCCGCCTGCTGATGACGGAGCCTTTTCCAACAAACACTGAACGTCCACATTCCACCGAATGGTCCGGTGTCTTCCGGCCGTCGAAAAAGGGTCAAGATGGTCGGTTTATAAACCGTCGTACTGAGCCACCAATCGAATGTGATGTCCTGTTCTGATGTGTGTGCACACACTTTTTCCGCCTCACCACCGTGTCTTGGGTTTGATGTGCGTTGCTTTGTGATCATATTGTTTTGGTGTTTGGTGACAATGATGAGTTTCGTGAAGAGCAGCGTGCAACCTGTGTTTCCAGTCGGGCGTTCGTTCCCAGCGTTTCCCCCCCCCCCCTGCTAATGGAAATGCCATTGGTGGAGAACCATTGGTGGGGCGGCGGTCGCGCGTCGCCGACTGCTCTGGTGGAGCAGTTCGAGGCCCTTCGGATCCGAAACCGCCTAGCCTGGGCAAACCCGCTCTTCGATTACGTCGGCCACTCTCACCACGCCAAGACCCTCGTGGAAGTCTGGACCACGGCCTTCAGCACTCAGGCAACGAATGTGGAATCCTCCATCGGTTCTGCGAACATACACTCTACCATTTCGACTGCCATCAAGTCCTGCAGTCAGTCCGCGCTCACTCAACGGTTACTAACCCCGATCACTCGGAACCGCGTCGTGTTGGACGAAGTGTCACTTCGGACAATATTCTCTTTCAGCTGGGGCTGAAGCTTACTTCCTTCACGTACTCAAAGTTTGCCTGGCACGACTAGGCCCTGTCTCTTCCGCTTCTACGCCCAGTCATCACGACGCGCACAACCGACTTACTCTGTCGTACCGTCTCTTGGCCCACTCTCTTGGCCCACTCGCGGCTACTTCACCGACAGACATTGCGGGGCGACAGGAGCCTTCTCGTCCCCATCGCGCCCTGTCGGCGTTGCGCGCGTGTTTTCGGACCCTACCGATGCCGCAGACAGTAGACCTCGTCGGACGTCCCCGGGAGACTGCAATGAGGTCACCACAATGCTGGCGATGGGTGTCTTGTTTGAGTTTGTCTCCATGATGTTCGGGTTGTGCAAGGCGCCCGCTACGCCTGCTGTAGAACATCCTGGGAGATCTGGTGTGTTTGGTTTATATCGACGATGTCCTGGTCTTTGGCCGCTCTTTCGGCGAGCATGCCGCGAACCTGCGGAAGGTCGATTACGTCGTTACCAACGGGGGCGTACGACCGGAAGGCCGAGCGCCTGCGCGGGTTCCCCATCCCGAGGTCTCCGAAGGAGCTCCCTCGTTCCTCGGCTTGGGGTCCTACTACCGCCGGTTCCTGAAGGACTATGCCTCTGTGGCGGCTCCGCTCTTTGCCCCCGCCGCGCCGCCGCCGTACCCGGAGCCGTGTCCAATTACGAAAACTTATCAATTCGTTGGTAATGAGGTTTGTGAAGGGTGAGCGGCACACACTTCCGGTCGTGCATGTGTGCCTAGTCGTGCCTCCCCTAGTGGCGGAGGTGCCGTTGGTGGAGGGCGGCGGTCGAAATGTGTGTCCTGCGACTCTAGCTGCACGGTTCGAGGCGGTGGTGGGTGTGTCGAAAGGTTGGGACCCGGCAGTCACGAGCGAAAAGAGTGGTAATATGTGGCGGCGGTTATTGCCTGTAGAGTCATGGGTGACTTCGTTTGCGGAAGTGTGCGAGTCTGATTTTTGCGGTCGCGTGGGGAAGGCATGGCTGGAGCTGGCGGCGATTTTGACGACTTACTTGGAGTCGCCGGTAGACCAAGTCTTGGGCCCCGCGTTGGCGGGAGTGCGGGCTCGACTGGAGCCGGCGTTTTGGACAGCGCGCTGTCCCGAACGGAAGATGGAGGTCTGGCTACTAGCCAGCTTCCTGCAGCGCTGTGAGCCGTTGTGTCCGCAACCTACGAAACATGCGTTCGTGAACTACGTGTGGTACTTGATCGTCCACGAGTTGGGCTTCGTGCCAGGTGTGGAGTTGGAGTGCTCGCGCGATGAACCGCTGAACTTCAAAACTTACCGGTCACGCCTCTCCGGTGGCAAGGGCTGGAGACGCAAGAATGAGCACTGTCCCGCGAATCGGCTGAAGCGTTTGGTGGCCGTTTCTGCAGCTGAGTTCGCGCGCGAGTACGGCCAGATATCCTCGCGTTCGACCTTTGAAGCACCACTGGCGGCCTATGCAGCTCACAAGCTACGCCAGCCAGCGCCGACGGACGCGCCTAATGCGACGGTGTGGACGGGCGAATTTGACCATCTGCGGGCGACCGAAGCGCTCTTCAGCCTCTTAACTGCTGAACAGCGCCAGAAGATGCGCCGCCTAGCCGAAGGCGACCTAGTTGGTGACGACTCAGAGAAGCAGCAGAATCATCCAGCGCAGGGCCACCAAACGAACCCCTTCTGTTGCGAGTTGACCGTTTGCCACATCGACTTTTTGGAACTCGCAGCCGCCCTCTGCCAATTCGTGCGCTACCCCTTCGGACGTCTGGGCACCTGGGCAAAACCGCTCCTCCACCACGTTCGTCACTCCCCGTACGCCAGGACACTGATAGACGTCTGGACCACTGCTTGCCTCCTACAGTACTCGGGCATCGAATCTGAGATCCTCCATCGGTTCTGCGAACACACTCTCAACTTTCACCCTCGGAAGACAATCTACCAATTCGACTGCTATCGGGTGTGCGAATCGGCCGTCTCCAGATCGGTCAAGAACCCATCAACCGGTTACGATATGCGTCAAAGGCTACAGAACGTTAACCCGAGCTGTCGTCTGGTCTCTCTGGACAAGTTCCTCTCAAAAAACGCTCCGAAAGGATTCGAATGGGGAACAGACCTCGCTCAGAGCCTCAACCAGGATACACCGAAAGAGATGGAGACCGACCAGGCCCAAGCTAGCTGCGACCAAGTTAGCCGCCACAACGTTAGTCGCATGACCGTGATAAGACATCTGGAGGAACGGTGCACGGTCGAGGACGCGTCGGTGCCGCTTCTCCTGTACCTGCTCAAAGTTCGCGACGGTGACGGCTTTGTCTTGACCGACGAAAATGTTGGAAACCTTCAGCGGTGGCTGGACGCGGACGAGGGCAAGGCGATGGACGTGGACGAGGGCAAGGCGATGGACGCGGACGAGGGCAAGGCGATGGACGTGGACGAGGGCAAGGCGATGGACGTGGACGAAAGCAAGATCGAGGGCGGGATCACGATGTACCACCTGGCCACCGTGCCGGGCGCTCGGCGTGGGAGTCAGCGAGCACAGTGTCGCGTTATGACGCAATTGCTCGAGTTATTCCGAGTGCCGCCGGCGTCTTTAGCGGAGTTCATGCTCAGGACCTGGTATTGGGCAAGCATTGTGGAGGCATGGGCGCAGGTCGACCCGCGACTGCTGGTCGAGCCGATGCCGGCTCACATGGCCTCGGCCGTCTCTAAGGAGCAGCAGAAGGAGATTCTCGTCGACGTCCTGACTCGCTTCGCCAGCCGAACAGTAAATAGGGAAGAGCAGCGAGCGGCACGCGTTTTCGGTCATGATCTGTAGGCACGACAATTCCGGATACTTTGTCAAGACAAAGCAGGACCTAGACTAAACCCCGCCACCAAATCAGGTCGTACATTTATCCTTGGGTTTATGGCAACCACCCAGATCAGGTTAGCGGTGTTGTTAAATTGCCAGCAAGCATTCCCGGACGGCCTATTCCTGGCGATACATTGCCGTGACCACGGGCGGGCAGAATCACGGGGCAGAATCACGGGGCGGTGAATGAGCGTCCGAAGCTCGGAGTTGTCGGCGTCCGAAGCAAGCTCTGTTACTCGGCGCAGCGATCTGGTCGATACTGTCAAGCTGGTCGGTCGGTTGCCACCTAGCCGAAACATCACAGGGCGGTTAGGTGGCGCTTGGTTGATAGCATGTTGTAATCGGTGAATGGTTATTTAAAGTGTGTGGGGGTGTTTTGGAAGGTGGTATCTTCATAAAAATTCGGGCTCGTTCCCGTCAGGCCCGTTCCCGTCGGGCCCGTTCCCGTCAGGGAAACATACGTGCTTTGAACTCCATTCTCCGATGGCCTGGACTGGCACTCGGCGGTCAGACGCCGAAACGCATCGGCTGGCGCCTCTTTTCCACATGAGCGAATGACATGTAGGCCGAACACGGACGGATTCGATGTCAAAACGGTCCAAGTCAATCGTGGCCCTTCGCATCACGTCTTTCCACCCCTCCGGAACCACTGGCTGCAAAACTTGCAACTTGCGCGCCGTCAGCTTCTTCGAAGCAAACACCTCCAATTTACCGTCAGGTGTTTCCAACAGTTCATTATGAAAGTACGAGACTAACTTGGACTCAACGGCACCGAAAACGTCCATCCAAACTTTGTCGGATTCCGATCTACCCTGCTCCATCAAAAGCTTAGGGGCCTCCGATCCGTCCACAACCCTCATTGAATTATCCTTTACACTGTTCTCTGAAGTGTCCTTCACAGTCTTCATGAACCTCTTCACATCACGGAACACCAGCGACTCGGTATACGGAGCAGGCGCCTCAGGAGACCAGAAAACTCTAAATCTGCTCGAGTCTTTGCATAGGTCGAACTGTCGTGATCCATCCTTCGAGCCGTCCAGTTGGATATCGAGCCTCCGAAGCTTAACTTCAGGAGCTAACACAAGGGCGTTGGCGCGATCCTTTCCCTTATCACCCACAACCAACAACCGAGCGCCCACGTCGTCATCAAGTTCAGGCTGGATCCCCTCACCTGTCAACAAAGCCGCCAACAACTCCTGCGAGATCTTACTCGTATTTGCACCCGTCGCGGTCCTCATTGATTACGGAGAAAAATTGAACACAAAAGTTTGACTGCACGAACACGACGCCAGGAGACCTCGCCACTCAAGAGCCAGGGACGAGGTTGCTAGGGACGTCGTTCGTCAATAACGGGACGCCATGATAGTTTGCTCTGGTCACCGTAAATTTGGGACAATGTCGGTGACGCCCGAGACCGGTATGGCAGAAGGTGGCTTCGGCACCTACTGCGCACGCACACGAACATCGCTGACGTCCCTGGCTTGCTCAGGGCCGTGACGTGGCCCACTCCTCCTGTCAACAACTGGATACATCGACTTTTTGGAACTCGCCGCCGCCATCTGCAAATTCGTCCGCGCCCCCTTCGGACACCTGGGCAAAACCGCACCTCGACCTGGCAGGCAGCTGCCGAGAGACAAAGACACTCATGAGTTCGGACCACGGCCGGTCTTCTCCGGTACTCCGGAGGGAGTCAAACCCGAAGTCCTCCATCAGTTCTGCGAACACACTCAATTTCCGTTTG
>NW_011645793.1:171700-174101 GCF_000223845.1 Gregarina niphandrodes | reverse complement strand
CACTCAAGAGCCAGGGACGAGGTTGCTAGGGACGTCGTTCGTCAATAACGGGACGCCATGATAGTTTGCTCTGGTCACCGTAAATTTGGGACAATGTCGGTGACGCCCGAGACCGGTATGGCAGAAGGTGGCTTCGGCACCTACTGCGCACGCACACGAACATCGCTGACGTCCCTGGCTTGCTCAGGGCCGTGACGTGGCCCACTCCTCCTGTCAACAACTGGATACATCGACTTTTTGGAACTCGCCGCCGCCATCTGCAAATTCGTCCGCGCCCCCTTCGGACACCTGGGCAAAACCGCACCTCGACCTGGCAGGCAGCTGCCGAGAGACAAAGACACTCATGAGTTCGGACCACGGCCGGTCTTCTCCGGTACTCCGGAGGGAGTCAAACCCGAAGTCCTCCATCAGTTCTGCGAACACACTCAATTTCCGTTTGCTCAAGGCAATCTTCGAATTTCCTCCAGGCAATCGGCGAATTCGAGTGCTTCCAAGTCCACCGGAGACTAACCCAGTCGACCGGCTACAGCCTCTGCGAACGGCTCCGCAATGTACCCCGTGAACCCGACGTCAGGCTGAAGAAGTTCCTTCAAACGAACTGGCTGAATCTCCATCCGACGATAGAGAAAAGACTAGCTATAGCGGTAGAGAGTAGACAAGATATAGAGGCGGCAGAACGAGGAACCCACCAGGTTAGACGCGACGCCGTGTGAAGCACCCGTAGGAGAGCGAGAGAGGAACACAGATTGAGGTGGTGCCGCTTCTCCCCTACTTTATTAGAGAGAGCGGGATGGTAACGGGTTTGTCTTGTCGGGCGAAAAGCTTGCAGGCGTCCAACAATATTTGGGCGAGGACAGGCAGTAGGCAGGGGCGGTCTTGTTCCAGGCGTCCAGAACCTTCTGCTTGGAGCTCTCATTTAAGAAATAGCAATAGATGCTGTGGTATTTTACGTCATAGCCCTGTGGTGTCCTACACCATAGCCTTCTGTACGAACTGCAGAGCTGTAATACGGCGGCAGGTATATGTCTGTCCAGAACCCGGTGACCTCCCCCCATGACCAGACTTCATCAAACGGAGTCTCGGACACGAATGTCATAAAGTGTCTCGGCCGACCCATTGGTCCTGTTCGCTGACGCCGTGCAAGTCAATGCCGGGAATCGCACCCGCGATCTCCTGCGCTCGGCGAACAGCCAGCAGTTTGTCGTGCTCGTCTCTGTCGTTGCACTGGTACGAGCACTCAGTAGGCTTCATGTGGCAAACGACAGGGACCAGACGTGACGCTACCGAGTAGGCTTGACCGTCGTAAGGTCTGACACGGAATAGCAACCGCCAACGTCAACCTTCCCTTGACGCCGCCAAACTGAATCGACCGTTCAACTTCGGAGATAAAACAACCTAAGACAAAATGGGGGACCGCTTATGTTAGGGGATCGGTGGAGCGAGCAGGCCATGGTGTGTCCTGTTGAGTGCCGGGGGACGGCCTGCCAACGCTGAGCTCGTCGTCTGAGTTACGGAGTAGGGGTATCGTGTCAGGGGTGTGTGTTGCCCTCTGTCTCCCTTATATCAAAAACCCCATTGCCGGCCCGTCATTGAGCTGTTGTGTCTCAACAGGCCAACCCCCTCCCAGCTCAATGGGGGACCGCTGGGCCATTGAGCGATGAGGCTGCGGAGCCTGGGTCATTAAGAACTACCACTAGGTCTCTTTGTTTGAGGTTGTTTGGACTATCTTTTCCAGCGGGCACTCCCTGAACATTACCTCGCTCTCGGAGCCGCATTCTCTCTGCGCTCCTCCTCCGTCGGTCCGTAGTGGAACGCGATTACCAACCGTGTGCGTAGCTTACTGGGGACGAAGATTCTGCCGGTCCTAATGTGTATCCACCACAGTCCGTCGTAGTGGAGGCCGGTGATGTTGGGGTTCCCTTCCTCCTTGTAAGCCGCGATAAAGTCTTCCTTGCTTGTCAGAGGTTTGGCGATTCTCGTGGCTGCCACTCTCCACAGCATCTGGTCGATGAGTTTGTCGTCGTCGGCGTCATTGCCTGCGTACCTACTCAGCCAGTCTGCGATATGATCGCGCTCTCCCGAAAGAAACTCAATCGTGAAGTCATAGTTACTGAGGGCGAGTGCCCACCTGAAGACTTTGCCGGTGTCGACGTTTGTTAGGTGGCGGAGATCGTTGTGGTCCGTGCGCGCGGCGAAGTGCGCCAAGCTGACATAGTCGCGCCACTTCTCTACCGCCCACTTAACTGCGAACAGCTCCCTCTCTCGCGTGTCCCAGCGTCGCTCCGTGGGGTTGAACTTCCTACTAGCAAACTCTAACGGCACTTCTACGTCACCTTGACGCTGCTTTAGCAGAGCTCCTACTCCCAGTTCGGAGGCGTCCGTCTCGATTATGTAGGTTCCT
>NW_011645793.1:169716-170821 GCF_000223845.1 Gregarina niphandrodes | reverse complement strand
TTGTGGCTCCATGTGCGTGGTTTCTTCCTCGAAGATTTTTCTTTGTCTTCCGTAGTTAGTCTCAACAATTACGGTCGGGGTGATGCTGACTACGGGACTTTCCAGGTACCGTGATTCTGCCAACCTCAGTTCTTCCAGGTAGCCTCTTTTTGCGCAGAGGACGTGGCGCTTCGTGGGTGCGGGAGCGAGCAGGTCGGCGTCTGGCGTGCCCAACCGGTTGGGGACTCCAGACTGGGACATCACTGCGAAGCTAATCCGTTTAGTATTGCTCCCAATGGCCGTCGTCGCTGGCACAGTGACAGTGAGGGGTAGGGTGCCGGTGCCGATAGCCGTCTCGACCGGGGTCGTGTCTCGTGAGAGCGGTATCCCTGCCCGTTTCCTGTCCGCTTCCTGCAACAGGCTCATGTCGGCTCCGGTGTCCACTAGGAAATCTAGCGGTGCCTGCTCCACCAGGGCTCTCACGCAAAAGGGGGCTGGTCGGCCCGTCCCTTCCCTATTGGGGCATTAGCCGGTGCCTCTAAGGCTTCCAGTCTCTCCAAGGGCCTTTCCATGTCCGTTGCGCCGTCGGTCCTCTTGGTGGCATCCGTTCGGTTACCTGGGGGCCTCTTCTCCTTCCTGCGATGCGCGTCCTTTCTGCGCTTGTTGTCCCAGCGGCCCTTTTCTGTTTGGATTATCTCCCTGGCGGTGGTGAGTCTATCCCCTGTGGTCACGTCGCCACCAAGTCTCACGAATATGGTCCCACTATTCGTTTGAGTCACGGAGTGCATGGGACGTCCATAACTATCCTTGTAGTACCGAGCGGGGCATACTCTGGCCCAGTGACCGCGTTTGCCGCAATTGAGGCATGTTGAGTCGCGTGCTGGACATACGCCGTTGCGTGGGTGAGGATACCCTTCGCAGGTGGCGCAGACAGGCGAGCCGACTTGCACCTCGCATAGCTGTTCTCTTCAACCATTTCCGATGGTTGCTCTACGGGCGATTGTTGGACGTTTACTGCCGGGTTTACAACGGCCAAGACACGCGTCTGTGCTTCGAGGTTGATGCACACGCTGTCAACTACGTCTAGGAGTGACTTTCCCCTGACCGACATATTCGTATACCACGT
>NW_011645793.1:158092-169696 GCF_000223845.1 Gregarina niphandrodes | reverse complement strand
TGTTCTCTTCAACCATTTCCGATGGTTGCTCTACGGGCGATTGTTGGACGTTTACTGCCGGGTTTACAACGGCCAAGACACGCGTCTGTGCTTCGAGGTTGATGCACACGCTGTCAACTACGTCTAGGAGTGACTTTCCCCTGACCGACATATTCGTATACCACGTCCGCCACCGGGGTGACGCGGTGTGCCTAATACGCATGTCAAGCCCGCTAGCGGGCAATTCTAGCCAATAATACGTCGGAGAGCTGCACGAAGTCTCTCGGCAAGACCGCGACATACGCCTCCATGGCATATGTCGACGTCGGAAAGAGAAGACGCGCTACGTCCAAAATGAGCTGTTCCACGGGTATGCCAGGACCCCGGTCTACCCTTGCTCTATCATACTTCCTTCGTCGATTTTGTGGGCCGCGCGGTTGACTAAGTCCACCACTTCGTCGACCCAGTTTTCGAAGTGCTCTTCATTGTCGACTCTCATCGGCGGCAAGGGCTGCGCGGTGACCTTGGCGACCCAGTCATCCTTTGTAGACTGTTTTGCGATGACTCTCGTGTTCGCGAACTGCGATTCCTCGATGAAGCCTACGTCCGCAGCAACCCGTCCAGTAGCTGTCGCCATTGGTGTATCCTGGTGGGTGCTGATGGACGGCCTGCTAACGCTGAGCTCGTCGTCTGAGTCGCGGAATAGGGGTATCGCGTCAGGGGTGTGTGTTGCCCTCTATCTCTCTTATGTAGGGAGCCCATTGCCGGCCCCATTGCCGGCCCGTCATTGAGCTGTTGTGTCTCGACAGGCCATGGTGACCACTATCGGAGAGACTGTCTATGCTGATGTATACGGTTATCGCTGTGCAAACATAGCGCAAACAAATTTTGAGACATAACACCAAGTCGTGTGCGAGGTCACTCAACGAAGCAGCTCACTCGGCCGCTCGTCCCCTCAGGCCTCTCGGGCGAAATCTGACCCGATCTTCGACACTGCAGGGACACCATCCAAACAACAATGAGTGGCCCCGATTCACAAAATTGGTGGTAGCTATTGGCCGAAAGGGCAAGTGAACCATCAAGACGACTTTGGGCACACGAGACCTACCGAAGACGGACGTGAGAAGTAAGCCTTTCAGGGCACCTGCTACGGAAACCGACTGAGAAGCAACTAGAGTTAGGGGGCCGACGGCTGGGTGGGGTGCCAGAGGAATAGAGGGCCCACGGCATCCGCAAAACGAGATCTCTGTGAAAGGCAGCTGACGGTCCGAGTCGTGAACGGTCCGAGTCGTGAACCTGACGACTAGACAACGACTAAAGCGCTGCACCTTCAACACCCAGCCAATTACAACATTCGCAACCAGCTGCCATCTCTTGACCCACTGCCACACGCGTTTCAACAACCAGAACAAGGTGGCGAGGTTGTCGTAAGGTTGGACCAGGCAGTGATGACCGCGGCCAAGCGTGGCGGGAGTTGCTGATGCGTGGAGTCGTGGCGGTGCGCGAGTCTGAGTTTGCTGTCTCGCAGGGAGGCAGTGGCTGGAGCTGGCGGCGGTGTTGATCACTTATATAGAGTCGCCGGTGGAACTGGGGATGGGTCCTCTACTGACTCGAGCGCTCTACTGGCTCGAGCGCGGACTCGGCTGGAGCCAGCCTTTTGGACGGCGCACTGTCCCCTGCGCAAAATGGCTAGCTTCCTGCAGTGCTGCGATCGGGAGGAGAACCAGCAGAAGAAGGGGAAGCGCGCAACGTATGCTACGGGTCGCAGCGCCATAAGATACGTCGGCTGGCCGTGACCCCTTCTATCAGCAAGTCTTCGCTGGTTGCCGAGAGATGACGACCCGGGGATGGCGCGACCGGAACAAGGAAACGCCCGTGGCCAGGTTAGTCGTGAGATCGTAGTGAAGCGTCTGGAGGAGAGCATGGGGGAGACGCAGAACTACGTGCCATGTATCACTCGCTCTGTCCAAGCCAGCTACGTACAACTGTCGGGCCTTACAGTCAGGCCTATTCCACACAACCACGTTGAGTCGTGTAACTACTCAGCCACACGCCTGAGGAAGCCTATCCGTCGCGACCCGACGGTGAGGAAAAGTCGAATGAAGTCCGCACACTCTTCAAACGCCTCACGACGTAACATCGATCAACACATTCCCTTTTTTTATACAACGAAGGGAGTTTTGAAGCAGGTGGAGATGAGGAGCCACGCTGTTCGGCTGCTGCCATCACTTCTTGGCATCCCTGGTGTGTTAGACGCCGATGCGTCTGCGCTCAGAGCTCTAGGGAAAATTACATACTACAGTGTTGTCGACTCCGTCTCTCTACTGGCTGTCCTTTTGAACTACATCCCCATGCTACGAGCAAGAGCCCACCTGACCTTCTGGCTAGCTCATACTGTACTATTCTCCGGACCCCTCTCTCTCTTTACTCTTCGACCCGGGGTCACTGACATCGTCTTAAACCCTTTCTTTCTCTTATTAATTTTGGTCGCTGTGTCCTTGCTCTACCGACGTCAGCGCACCACCCACCTAGCCCTTGGCATCGTCAGCGCACCACCTAGCCCTTGGCATTGTTGAGCGGCCGTTAGAATTTAAAATTAATGACAAGAGCCTTGAAGTGTGTTACCAGTAGCAAGTGCTGGGTCGGCAGCGCAGCCCTGGGCGCAATTGCCATCCTAGCGCAGGAGGGGGACTCTCTGATAGTAACGAGTCCGAGACAAATGTTCGAATTGTTGGTTCGGAGCCGAGACGAAAATACCTATAGGGTTCGCATCAAAGACGGGCTAGTCCAGTGGCTAGACTCTCCCGAAATGCTGCCGGTGACGAACGACGAGTCCGAGGCCACCGACCCGGAAGCCTCCATGTGGGACCTGATTATGAACGCTCCGTACAGTGGTTACTTCCTACTACACGAGGACAAGTTGCGGCGATTTGGCTGCAATATTTGTGTGGTGGATGAGAACGGTAGGAGTGATGAGCTCGTACAGGTCTCAGCGACAACGAGAACGGTCTTCAAATTTCGTGTTAGACCAGACATCGAGCGACTGTCATAATCCTTTTGATGAAAGCGCGCGTTCAAGGAGCCAGGGGTGCGCATCCCTGAGCCAGGGGGTGTGCATCCCTGATCCAGGGGTGTGCATCCCTGATCCAGGGGTGTGCATCCCTGACTCTTCTTTTAGTCCCCGACAGACTTCGAATCGAAACATGGTGGATCCAATCCCATGAGACGCGCCGAAGGAGTACGGCCTGTCGTTATCTTGACCAAGCACACTGCTCGCCAAGACAAACCGATTCGGGTCAACTCGAGATCCCCCCCTTGCTCCGTCGCATAAAGGCCTGACGCCAAACGAGTTCGGCCCCCAGCCCGGGCAGCTAATTTTTCCACGCAGTTGTCGCCGCCACGCAGTTGTCGCCGCCACGCAGTTGTTGATCAAGAAAAACGTCTTATTCTTGCGGCTTCTGTCTTGGCGGACTGTGACTTGAGGGGACTTGAGGGGACTTGAGGGGACTGGGGGGGAGCAAGCCACTAAGGGTCACAATGGAGAACGCAGCCTGCGACCGGTCGTGGGCTGTATTGGAGTGCTTCTTTAAGGGACGATAATGTTTGTCCTGTTGTGCTTCTAATTCCGTAAGGAAAACAGTAGTGTTCGAGCTCGGACCGGCCGTTGTAGAGTCCACAGACGAGATCACCGCCTAAGGAGGGTGTGCTGCAAGTGTCGTACAGTGATCCGGGTGGTGTTAAATCCTGGAAGTCAGGTGTGCGATGACCGCATCTTCTCCAGAGCGTATCCAGTTCGGGTAAGCGTGCGGCTGTAAAAGCATCAGAGTAGAACATGATGCCACCTACCACCAACAAACCTGCGCTTAGACAGATGCTACCGACTACCTTTGGTGAGGCAGCGTTTTTTAGCGTTGTCAGAACGCCATCCCGGACTAAAATTGTTGAGCGGGTCTTGTTTAGGACACTGCTGAACCATTTTTTTTTTCCTTCTACTGGTCCGATGTTAATGTGACTGGAATCAAGTGCTGACCTTTGCAGTACACCTTGCCAATCCTCCCTCACCATGGGCAATAACGCTTTCAGATGTTCACTGGTCACCTTGACCGATTCAAACACTTGTATCTCATCTGTATCGTCGATATCTTCCGTACCTATTGTGGATAATTGATGCCCCCCGAATGCATCCTTCCAGACTTCACCAATGGCTTGACTCATCAGGAAGCTTCCTCCTATCGCCGTAGTTTTTTTGCTTGGATCGGCTTCCCTGGTCGGATCGGCTTCCCTGATCGGATCGGCTTCCCTGGTCGGATCGGCTTCCCTGGTCGGATCGGCTTCCCTGGTCGGATCGGCTTCCCTGGTCGGATCGGCTTCCCTGGTCGGATCGGCTTCCCTGGTCCTGAAGAATTTCCGGAGCTGACTGCGCAAAACAGACTCGGTATACGTAGCATAGGGGGTATACAGGGTATGCACAGGATTGGGGGCAGTCCTGTCGGGTAACTTGAGAAGTTGAAGTCTGCTCGAGTCAGTGCACACGTCGAATTTTCGTGACATGTCTTTCATCAACATTGTCTCAGCGCCGTCCAAACAATCCACGTTCTCCGATAACAGTTGGTCGTCGAGTCTCTTCAAGGCGGTCTTTGGAGCTAAGATAAGGGCATCAGTACAGTCTTTTCCCTTCACACCAAGCACCACTAACCTGGCACCCACGTCCTCACCTAGTTCAGGCTGGACACCCTCACCTGTCAGCAAAGCCGCCAACAACTCCTCTATGTTACTCGTGTTCGAAACCACCACCGTCCTCATGAATGAATTCCGGGAAATAAATTCCACCACCTCATTCCCACCAACCTCGTCGTGTCCGAACATCACTGGTAATTCGGTGCCAAGATGACTTCCACCAGTACGATCACGCGGCAGTACAATCGCGCGGCAGTACAATCGCGCGGCAGTACAATCACGGGGCAGTACAATCAACTATCCCCAAAAATCCCACCAGTTCGCGCGGGAGAACGGGCTCATGCGAGCACCATTGGTAAGGTAGAATCAAATGAAATCCGCACACCCTTCAAACGTCTCACGACGTACCATCCGCATGCTACTTAGCAACAGCCCTTCCGACTAGCTCATACTGTACTATCATTCGGAGCCCTCTCGTCTTAAAGCCTTTCTTTCTCTTATTTATATTGGTTGCTGTGTCATTGCACCATCGATGGCAGCGCATCAAACCTCATCAACCCATCTTGACCCGTTCGGGCGCGTGATTGGTGTAACCAAAGAATGTGTGGGTCCTCGATTTGGGTGCGGGATTATGTCAGAGTTCCACTTTGTTATCGCCTCCTGCTGGGTGTATTTTGTGGCTGAAAAACAATGAGAGCAGCCGCGGGTGGGAAACAGTGTTGTCCTATTTCAGTGCTTTGTTACTGGGCTATCAAGTCGGATGCTGTTAAAGAGCCTCCATCATCAGTCTGGACGGACCTGGGAGGAGGGGCGGAGGAGCGTGCGGCTTTGGAGGCGCGGATTACGTCGCTTCGCGGATTCGCTAAAGGTTGGCATCCAAGAGTATGCCGGGACGATGCGGGAGTGCGTGCATTGATGTTACAACTCATGCCTGTATCTCACTGGGCGGCTGCCTTGGCTACGTTAGGTCGGTTACAGTTGAATGGGTGTCCTATATTCGAATTGGAGGCTGCGGCTACGTTGTTGTTGCACATGCACACACCCGTGCACTTAGTGCTTGCTGCGGAGGCCTTACAGGCTGCGCGTGCGGAGATGAATGAAGCTTTCTGGGTCGCAGATAACCCCGCCGGTCGACTCGAGAAGTGGCTTACGGCCTGCTTCCTGCAACACGCGGGCGAGTTAGGTAGCCAGTGCCAGGCGGCAAATCCCGCCGACCCTCCTGAACTTCTCGGGACTGAGTACCAACCACGACTCCGACGCGCCCTGGACGTAATGGTCTACGCCACACTCGGCTCCCGACACTTCGGCCCCGAACTCCAGTGCGTGCGGGAACACACACCGCCCTTCCACACACATTCGCCCATGTCCGCCCCAGGTGTCGGCTCCTCCGGGCTCTTTGCTTCCGCTCTCCTACGACCACTCAGCGCCACGGAATACGCACGCATGACGCAAGTCACCCTGCGACCATGCTTCTTCACCGACTGGGTTACCCGTATAGAACACCTATTACCACTTGATCACTTTCTCCACGACCAAGCCAAGGCAGCCCACGAGCTCTATACGCTCTTCACGCCAAAGGAACGCGCCGACCTACGCGCCCTGCCCACCCAGCTGGCTGACCAGGAGCGGCAGGCGCTGCTTGACGACACCAGGCACCACCTCCTGACCACCCCCGGCCTGGTCGATGACCCGATGCGGTTGGTGGAAGAGACGGGGTTGGCGACCTGCAGCTGTAAATATCTGCGACTGGCGGAGGTGTTCTGTCGGTTCTTCTACCTGCCGTTTGGGAGCGTGACTGCCAGAGTCCATGCGGCCCTACAGCAGGCCGCCCTCGGGCCTCTGCCGTGGGTTCGGGGCGCCGTAAGGCGGCTGGACCACGTGGACATCTGGCTGACGGCGTGCCTGCTTGAACGCTCGCGTGTGGACCCGACGAAACTGAGGGAGTTCTGTCACACACACTTTAGCACACACGGACTGCCGGGGCACGCGGACGCAGACGAAGACAATGAAGTGGACTCGTTTGGCGCCTACCTCAACCGTCGCTGGCACGTCCGCTGGCCACGTGCAGCACTCCCACTAGAGCCCTACGATGGGCCCCACCGTCGCCTCCGAAGAAGCCAAAATCGGCGCTGGAGTATCGCCATCCGACACCACCAGGACAAGACGCGGGCACAAGGGGATAGGCACCACCTGCCGGACGAGGCGCCGCCTGACGAGGCGCTATCGGACGAGGCGATGCCGCAAGAGACGCCGACAGCAGTGCCGCCGGTTAAGATGCGGAGGATGCAATAGGGACTGAACCAGCTGCGATCACACCACGGCTCACTCACTGAACAGTGTCTGTTGACCAAGCCTCAATCGACCCGAGGTTTGCACCACTGCATCTCCTCATCTTCTCAAGGAGCTTGCACCAGGAATTCTCCTCGAAGTGTGCTTCCTAACAAAATAGAAACATTTATTTTAAAACTGAAGGCAAATGCGAGCGGGCGCAGGCGCAAGGCAGCGGTGTTCGATGTCTGTCCTTTGTTTTGGGGCTGTCAACGCGGGCGCCGGTGGCGGGCGGCAGCCGGTTGTGGCGTCTCCCTCGGTCTGGGCGGCGCTGGGAAGTGCGAGAGAGCGAGCGGAGATAGAGGCGCGGTTTGTGTCGACAAGTGGCCTGGCAACAGGCTGGCATCGCGACTTGTACCGCGATGACGAGTCCGCGCGTGAGTTGTTGCTGAGGCTGATGCCTGCACCGCACTGGGCGGCGGCGTTGGCCACTTTGGAGCCGGCGCATTTACAGGAGAACGACGTCTTTTTGTTGGAGGCGGCCGCCGCGCTTCGGTTGCACGTGAACATGCCGCTGCAGCTGGCTCTGGAGCGTCCGGCCCTGGAAGCGGCGTGCGCGGAGCTGGATGAAGTGTTCTGGGTCGCCGACAACCCGTCCCGCCGCCTCTTCAACTGGGTCACGGCCTGCCTGCTGCGGCACGCTATCGAGCTGGGTAAGTGCTGTGAGGCATCGGACCCTGCCGGGGTCTGGGCAAGGGAGTATCGGCGGTGCCTGCACGGGACGATCCAGCAGACGGTGCACCAGGCGCTGGGGCTGCAAGACTTCGGCGCGGACCCCGAGTGCGTGCGCGCACGCACGCGGTCGTACGCCGCGCACGAGTTCGTGCAGGCAGCACGCCCGAAGATCGAAGGGCACTCGACGCTCTTTAGGCGGAGAAACCCGCGCACGGCCTGCGCGACAGAGTTCGTGCGCATGACGTCGGTGGCGACGCACCCCTGTTTCTTCACGGACTCCGTCGCGCGCATCGAGCACCTGCTGCCGTCCGACCATTTCCTGCGCGACCAACGCAAGGCGGCCCGCGCGCTCTACACGCTCTTCACGCCAGAGGAACGCTCCGCGCTGCGCAGCTTCCTCAACTGGCTGGACGAGCAGGAGCAGCAGACGCTGCCTGAGCTGGTGCGGCTGGCCACCCCCGGTCCCATCGAGGACCCGGAGAGGGTCGTGGAAGAGGCGGGGCTGGCGACCTGCAGCTCTGTGTATCTGCGACTGGCGGAGGTGCTCTGTCGGTTCTTCTACCTGCCGTTTGGGAGCGTGACTGCGAGAGTGCATGCGGCACTACAGCAGGCCGCGCTCGGGCCGCTGCCGTGGCCGAGGGGCGGGACGATACGGCTGGACGCTGCGGAGGTGTGGCTGACGGCCTGTTTGCTGGGGCACGCGCGCGTGGACCCCGGGAAGGTGCGCGACTTCTGCAGCACACACCTGTGCGCGTACGGGCTGCCCGGGCTGACGGACGAGCCCGTGGAGGCCGTGATGGGCTCGTTCGCCGAGTACATCGCGCGCGATGCCCGCCATCGGTGGCATCTCACTGATCGTACTGTCTTACAGCACCGCCAACTGACCTATCTGCGCGAAGCCCAGCTGCGGAGATGGAGGACTCTACTCGAACGCCGCCGGCAGACGTCCGACCCCGAGGAGGCACTGGCGGTCCGTGCTGCTAAGGCGGACCGGACACAGCGCCGGAAAACGGAAGAGGGGCTAGCGCAAGCAATTCGGACGGAGGCGGAAGACGCGTTAGCACAAGCAATCCGGCCGGCGGAGGTGCCCCGGACGCAGAAGCCGGACGCGGAAACCGCCCGTGAGCGCTTCGCTCGCGAGCTGACCCACCGCCTTGTCCGCGCCGGCTCCATCGCCTCGGTGCTCGCCTACCGGGGCCGGGCCGAGGAGCAGCGGGCACCGGAGCCGGAAGACGCGCTAGCGCAAGCAATCCGGGCGGCGAAGGCGCGCCGGACGGACCAGGCGGACGAGGAAACCGCGCGAGAAAGCTTCGCGCGAGAGCTGGTCGGCGGTCTCCGCGGCACCGACTTGCTGCGCTCGCTGCTGCTCAAAGGGCCGCGCTTCGTGAAGCGACGGGAGCTGGCGGCCGTCCTGTTCCAGCTGCTGCAAATGAGGCGCCGCAATGGCGAATACTTCCTGAACGAGGACCAAGTCATGGACCTGCGAAACTCCTTCAACGAGAACGCAAACACTTATTTAGCGACCCGGGTTCCGCAAAGGATGTACGACCTCGCCACCCGTCCCGGTCAGTTCCAGCCCAACGGCCGGCAGAGCAAACCCTGCGCGCTCACCACGCACATTCTGGAGTTCCTGCAACTGCCGCCCGAAGAGCTAGCGGAGTTCATGCTCATCAAGTGGACCTGGCCCACCATCGAACGGGCTCTGAACAGGTCCGCGCTCTCAGACGACGACCGTCACGCGGTGCTGGTCAGGTTCTTGAAGACAGCCTGACTTTCGACGCCAAATTCTCTCGTGCTTTGTTCAGTGCGTGCGGGCAGGGACACACTGACCGGGCCCCTGCCCGCACGCAATGACTGGTGGCCCCATTCGCGTTGTCCGGAAGTTAACCTTTTTATAAAAAGAGGAGGTCGTTGGTCTAGCACTACGACATGGCCGTTCGGACCCAAGTGGAATGGGATGACCAGATGATCAGCCGTGTGCGCAACTGGCGGTGACGTAGATGTTCTTTGTCCTCGGATGGATCCACCCACCACAGTCCGTTCGTAGTGGTGGCCTGGTAGGTTGGGGTTTCCCTGTTGGGTGAGCGTATGCTTTGACGATGTCTTCCTTTGTCGGTGGCGCAGGGAGGTTGAGCAGTCAAGGTGCCCACACAGCCACGACCTTCACTGATGTTCGGTCCAATAGTGCGTCGTCTTCTTCGTCGTCGCTGGCGCAGCTGCTGAACCAGTATGTTGCTGCACCCGCCGGAGATGAATTCGATTGTGAAGTCGTAGTCGCTTCTTCGTGGGTTCAACTTCTTGCTAGCGACTCGACGGGTACTTCGGCGCCTCCTTAGCTCGGACGCCTCCTTAGCTCTGTCTCCACGACGTACTTGCCTGGACCTTTATGCCCGTCTGGCCGATGACGTGCCCGAGGGACTTCACTTCATCCTTGAACCATTCGCTCCTGCCCAAGCGCAAGTAGAAGCCGGTGTTCATGCACTGTAGCTTGACCCGCTGCACTACGCTGTCGAAGTCCTGTCCACAAATGACGATGTCGTCAATGTAGCAGACCGCATTTGCTTCTACTGCGAAGCAGGAATCCATTGCGCGTTGGAACTCGGCGGGCGACTTCTTCATACCGAACGGGATGACGTCGAGTTCGAAAAGGCCAATCGGAGTTGTAAAGCCGGCGCCTTCCACCCCTCCTCGGTTGGCACGCTCCAGAACCCCGCATTCACGTCTAGCGTGCAGTAGTACCTCTCATGGCCGCTTCGAGTTTGCGGTAGCAATGACGCACCTTCATTCTTCCCATGCGCGTCTCAGCGAGTAGTGACCTGTGTAATGTGTTGAACAGCCGGGGGGGGGGGGGGACGGCGTGACGGCGGCGACGCCGGCCAGTGCCTCAGTCCCGTGACGGATCAGCCAGGAGAGAAATACCCCGACGGGGGCGAATTTTTAAACTGAAAAAGGCAATGAGAGCGGGCGCGGGCGCAAAGCAGCAGTGCTCGGTTTCCGTCCTTTGTCTTTGGGCTGTCAACTCAGGCGCCACTGGCGGGTGGCAGCCTCTGGCGCCTGTTGCGGTGTCATCCTCGGCATCGGTCTGGACGGCGTTGGGAAGTGCGAGAGAGCGAGCGGAGATAGAGGCGCGGTTTGTGTCGACAAGTGGCCTGGCAACAGGCTGGCATCGCGACTTGTACCGCGATGACGAGTCCGCGCGTGAGTTGTTGCTGAGGCTGATGCCTGCACCGCACTGGGCGGCGGCGTTGGCCACTTTGGAGCCGGCGCATTTACAGGAGAACGACGTCTTTTTGTTGGAGGCGGCTGCCGCGCTTCGGTTGCACGTGAACATGCCGCTGCAGCTGGGTCTGGAGCGTCCGGCCCTGGAAGCGGCGTGCGCGGAGCTGGATGAAGTGTTCTGGGTCGCCGACAACCCGTCCCGCCGCCTCGTCAACTGGGTCACGGCCTGCCTGCTGCGGCACGCTATCGAGCTGGGTAAGAGCTGTGAGGCATCGGACCCTGCCAGGGTCCGAGAAACGGAGTGCCGGCGGGGCCTGCGCTTGACGCTCGCGACGACGGTGGACAGATTGCTCGGGCTGCGAGACTTCGGTACGGACCCTGAGTGCGTGCGCCCGCGCACGCGATCGTACGCGGCGCACGAGTCCGCGGAGGCCGCGCGCTCGCATTTCCGCCGCGGCACGGGGCGCATGACGCTGTTCACCGTAACCAACCAGGACCCGGTCTGCGCTACGGAGTTCGTGCGAATGACTCTGAACACACCTCGGCCCTGTTTCTTCACGGACTCTGTCGCGCGCATCGAGCACTTGCTGCCGTCCGACCATTTCCTGCGCGACCAACGCAAGGCGGCCCACGCGCTCTACACGCTCTTCACACCAGAGGAACGCTCCGCGCTGCGCAGCTTCCCCACCCAGCTGGCTGAGCAGGAGCGGCAGACGCTGCCTGAGC
>NW_011645793.1:155757-157402 GCF_000223845.1 Gregarina niphandrodes | reverse complement strand
GTGACCGTCTGCCGGGACCGGACTGACGAGCAGCAGGCCCCGGAACCGGAAGACGCGCTAGCGCAAGCAATCCGGGCGGCGAAGGCGCGCCGGACGGACCAGGCGGACGCGGAACCCGCGCGAGAAAGTTTCGCGCAAGAGCTGGTCGGCGGTTTGTTCGCAACTGACACCCTCCGCTCGCCGCTGGTGAAGGGGCCGCAGGTCGTGAAGCGGCGGGAACTGGCGGCCGTCCTGTTCCAGCTGCTGCAAATGAGGCGCCGCAATGGCGGATACTTCCTGAACGAGGACCAAGTCATGGACCTGCGAAATTACTTCAACGGGAACGTAAACACTTATTTAGCAACCCAAGTCCGGCGAAGGATGTACGACCTCGCCACCCGTCCCGGTCGGTTCCAGCCCCACGGCCGGCAGAACAAACCCTGCGCGCTGACCACACACATTCTGGAGTTCCTGCAGCTGCCGCCCGAAGAGCTAGCAGAGTTCATGCTCATCAAGTGGACCTGGCCTACTATCGAATGGGCTCTGAGCACGTCAGAGCTCTCAGACGACGACGATGACCGTCGCGCGGTGTTGGTGAAGATCTTGAAAGCAGCCTGACTTTCTAGACGTCCGTTTTGTATCCTTTATTCACAGATGTTTTTCAGACGGAGGGGGACTTGAACCGTGGGTTGAACAAGTCCCCCGCTGATTTTGCTCAGCATTACTGCCTCCAACACTGCGCTGGATTATACAACGGCCGTCCGAGTTACCACGACGTTCGGGTCTGCGCGTTGTTTCTCTTTGTTTCTCGCCGGGGAAAGAAAGAAGGCGTAAGAGCTTGTCTGCGGCCTCTTCGCCACCGACAGAACGGGCCCTGCACGCTCACCACGCACATTCTCGAGGTCCTGCAACTGCCACCCGAAGACTGATGAGTAGGGCTCAGGCAGGGCGTTGTTAAGAACTGGGTTTGGTTCGCTGGGACGATTGTGTTAGCAACCGCCAAAAAAAACAGGAGTTTCCTTCCTTCGAGAGGAAATTCGAGACAAAAAATTATTTCGTTGACAAGCTTTTTTATCGATGACGAAAAGCGTGAAGTGTGTTACTGGCAGCCACTGCGGAGTGGGTGTAGTTGCTGTGGGCGAAGTCATCTTTCGAGTGAAAGATAGTGAGCCTCTGGTAATCAAGGAGGACCCGGTCGCCTTGTACAAGCTGCTAGTTCGGAGCCGGGACGAAGAGACGCACGAAGTGCATGTCGAAAATGGCAAAATTCGCTGGCTCACGGAGGCCACAGAGGTGGGTGAGAGCGAGGGGGCGGACATGGACACACTACACGGCAAACTCCGCAAGACCTCCAAGGGAGAAGACTCAGTCGTGCTGGCCTCGGATGCTACTGCCCCGCCGTGCAAACTTCGAAACTCTCTAGGCTGTCACATGTGGCAAGTCAGTCGATACGCACCCGCCAGAATCTACCTTCTGCAGTTCATGTTCGACGCACGAGACCGCCCGACGGGGTTCTGGAAGGAAGTTAGGCGAAGGCTCTAGCCACATTATTTCTTGGCAAGGGAAAGTTCTATTTTTCGTAACTATTTTGTCCGCAACGCATTTTTTCCGTACTTGCGCGCTCCAGGCGCGCTCCAGACGCGCACTGTAGAGGGGGGAAGGCGGG
>NW_011645793.1:151215-155559 GCF_000223845.1 Gregarina niphandrodes | reverse complement strand
CTCTAGCCACATTATTTCTTGGCAAGGGAAAGTTCTATTTTTCGTAACTATTTTGTCCGCAACGCATTTTTTCCGTACTTGCGCGCTCCAGGCGCGCTCCAGACGCGCACTGTAGAGGGGGGAAGGCGGGCTAGCACAAGGCGCGCCGGACGAGAAAGCCGGGCAAATTTTTATCATGAAGACAGTCGCGAGCCCGGCGCGCGCCTCGGTGCATTGCGTGTTGGTACTGGCCGCAACGAAGCGCGGACTGACGGCAGAGCAGGACGGCGCGGCGGCGCAGAAGAGTGCGGCCGCCATTTCGAGAACAGTGTGCGAACTGAGCCCGCTGTCGGCGACGGTATCATCGGCGGCCGTGGCGAGGCGGGAGGCGCCCGTGCTGGTCCGGTTGCCGCCGGCGGTGGTGAGGTGCTTGGCGGCCGCACAGGCGCCGGCGGCGCCGCCGCCGCCGCCGCCGGCGGAGGAGGAAGAGCGGTCGTTAGTGTGTGCGGCGGGCGAGAGCGTTGCGGAGGCGCAGACAACGGTGCGTGCGCGGCTGGAGCGGAGCAGGTGGCAGCCGCTGTTCGATCAGCCGTTGCGGACCGATGGTTGGGTACGTGCGTTGGTGACGTTGAGTGCATCAGACTTCGAGCGACGGTGCAGCAAGCGCTGTCTGGAGCTGGCTGCGCAGTGGCTGTTGTATTTTGACTCGCCGCTGGACGCGCTGACGCCGGCGGCGCTGGCGCCCGTGAAGGCAGCTCTACAAAACGTGTTCTGGGTGTCGAACAACCCGGCGCGGAAAATGGCGACCTGGATGTTTGGGTGTTATCTGGAGCACGTGCGGCGTCTGGAGAGTGAGCCGACGACCACGGCGCGGCTGCGGGCGGTCCCGGGCGCGGCGGTGGGCGCGGCGGCGGGTGCGGGCGCTGCGGTGCTCTGGGGCGCGGAGCGGCGGTCGCTACGACGCACGCTCTGGCAGTACGCGGCCAAGCACTTGCCTGCGCTGCCGTCGCCGGACTCGGAGAGCCTGCGGCCTACGCCTACGCCGTTCGCCGCACGCACCGGTCGACTCGCGGGCGGCCGCTGGACCGGCGGCTCGCAGACGCTCTCGGCCAGCGACTTCGCGCGCCGCGTAAACGGCCCGAACGCCGTCCGCGGCTTCTTCACGAACATTGGCGCCGCCGCACTCAAAGACGAACGCGAGACCTCGCGCTGTCTCCGCGCCCTTTTCACCGACACGCAACTCGCCGCCATGCACACACTCCGCTCACCCGCTGCGGACGACCTGGGCCCGGCCGGCGACCCGGGCTTGGTCGCCTTGCGGCGTTGTCGCAAGGACTACCTCGAACTGGCGGCGATAATCTGCATGTTCGTGCACTCGCCGTTCGGTGCCTTACGCGAAGATTTGCGTGCGCGTCTTGCGGCTGAGCTCGCCCGCGTGAGCGGGGGCGGAGGCAAGGTCAAGGGAAGTGGCAAGGGCGGCAAGGGAAGTGGCAAGGGCGGCAAAGTCAAAAGCCGGGCCAGAGGGGAGTGGGACGCGCGTGCGCCTGTGCTGGACGTGTGGGCGACGGCTGTGCTGCTTTGTCGCGCTGCGCCGGATACGGCGGTGCTGAAGAGGTTCTGCCGGGAACACCTGGGCTACGTCACGAGCAGCAAGTCCGCCTGGCGCTTTGAGTGCTTCAACATCGGTCGCATGTACCTCGCGCGATACAACCGACTGAGATTCACACACGGGCCTGCCGAACTCGACGGGCGTCTCGTTAACGCCCATACCGAATACGTCACACTCAAGGACTTTGCGCTCATCAACACCGGCCGTAATAACCGCCGCGCCGCACCCACCAACGACCCTGCCAAACCACTACCGGCCACCTGCGCGGCGACCGACCTTCCGGACCCGGCCACCGACGTGGAAAACCCGGCGGCCGGATTGGTGGACCCAGTAACGGGCCTGGTGGGTTGCACTCGTGAATCTTCGCGTCGTGCGACGCGGAGTGGTGCGACGCAGAGTGGTGCGTCGCAGAGTGGTGCGTCGCAGAGTGGTGCTGGGGAAGAGGCCCAGGGACCGCCGTTGAAGAAGTTGCGGGTGGACGGGGGGAGATCGGTGGAGCAGAGTGAGCCGTCTCGGGTGGCGTTGGTGCGTGTGTTGCAGCGTTGTTGTCGCGCACAGGAGTTGGAGTTACCGGACGACTGCTGGACGAAGGGGTTGCCTCCGGTGGTGGCACTGGCGACTCTGGATTTATTGCGAGCCTGTGGGTCGGACGGTCCGTTCGTGATATCTGAAAAGCAGGTGCCGGAGGTGATGAAGTATTTGGAAGGTGTGGTGCGAGACGAGCCGGACTGGGAGAATGAGCTTGGTCAGATGTATTCGTTGGCAATACGGCCGGCAACATCCAGTTGGAAACACTGGCTTGTGACGGCGCACCTTCTGGACCATTTGCAAATACAGCCACGTCTCGTCGCCGAACTCATGCTTGGTTGGTGGCCCTGGCCCAAGATCGAAAAGGCCCTAGCCGCCGTATCGCCAGCTGCACGCGACCGACTAGCTATACCTGCACACCGCCCTCGAGACACACTCACCCAACTTCTCGCAGACGCACGACGCAATGGGTACGCTCGACTGCGACACGACTGGAGGATGTGCAAACGCACTCAACGACTCGCACGCACGCTTGCACACTTCAGCATCGCAGATCCCAACCCCAATAACGTCGATCCTCTCGACCTCTCACATCGATCACAAATACTCTAGACCTACTCTAGACCTACTCTGGACCTACTCTAGACCTACTCTAGGCCGGATCCGTTGTCTCCACGGACGGACCACGGACGGACGGACGGACGGATGCCAAGCGTCTTTTTCTCTGGATGATGAAACTCACGCCCACACACACGCGCGCGCGCGTAAAATTCGCCCCGCAATTTTCTGCTTGTTAAATACGAAATAGTTCAAAATAAAAAAAGTGTTGGAAATGCAGGTCAAATAGAGGTTTTTCGTCAGGGCAGGCAGGCCAGGCTTGTTGTTCAGTCAATCGGTTGGTGGTTTATGTTTCGTTGAATTGTTCAGGCGTCATCATTGCGACGAAATCGTAGAAGTCAATGAAGCCATCTGGACTGATTTTTTCGAGGTCGTCTTCGAATTGTTCGTTGTTAATTTTTTGGGTGCCCCGGAGTGCAGTTTTGAGAACGTTGGCTGAGATTTTGCCTTCGTTGTTGGTGTCGAGTTTCTTGAAGATTTCGCGCAGTTGATTTTCCTGGAAGGTCATGCGTTTGCATAGGAGCGCAGCTAGGAATTCGTTCCAGCCGATGCGTCCAGCGACACCGTCTGCGAGGCCTTTGAATATGGCGGCAAGGTCGCTTTCGACAACATCGTGGCCAGCTTCGCGCATGGCTTCGCGTACTTCTTCTAGTGAGATCATGCCGTCGTGTTCTTTATCTAGAGTCTTGAACTTCCGTCGTAAGTCACAGATTTCTTTTTCGCTAAGTTCTCTAGCAATGAGTTGTACGACTGCCTGCTTGACTTTGTTTTCATTTTGCCAGTTGCGGAGTCCGTCGAAGACGGACATGGAGACGATGCTGGGTGTCGAGGTGTTGGCCTTGACGAGTTCGAACCAGGCATGTTGCAGTGCTTCCCTCGCGCTGAGTCGTTTAGTCGGAGTGCGACGGAGTAGGCTGCGACAGAGATCCTTGGCGGCGGGTGAGACGAAGGACCATTCCGGACCAGTTAGAGGGGGAATGGTTTCGAGGATTTTTACTTCCACGCTTTTTTCATCGTCCACGCCTGGAACGTAGTACGGGTGTACGCCGGACAGCATTTGGTGCATGATGACCCCAACAGAGAACAAGTCGCACTTGCAATCATAAGCACCCCGGATCATCTCGGGTGCCATGTAGTGTGGCGTTCCCGCACGCTGCATCTTCAACTTCTTTGTGTTCGTCGATACCAACGGCTTCCCTCCAATCTTTGGCATCATTTTCGCCAACATGCCAGGCACACCGCCCTTCCGAGCCACTTCCTCATGCTGCGTCTCACGGATCTTCTCCAACGACGAACTCAACCCGAAGTCAATCAACTTCAAAGGGGCACACTCACTCCCATCCACGAACAAAATATTCTCCGGCTTTATATCGCGATGTACGATCGCCTTCGAATGACAATACGCAACGGCAGATAGCAGTTCCGTCATCCACGCTGCCACCTGCTGCTCCGTTATGGCACGCCGCTGCCGCTCGTAGTGCTCAACAATCCTGTCAAAAAGCTGACCCCCTTCACATAACTCCAAGATCAAATACACTGTATACCCGTCTGTATAAATCTCATACAACTACAACCACAACCGTAAGGGGGGTGGGGGTAAGGGTGAGGGG
>NW_011645793.1:147537-151195 GCF_000223845.1 Gregarina niphandrodes | reverse complement strand
GGGGGGGTATTACACGTAGAATATTTGGATGGTTGAGCTGTTTCATGATCTGTATTTCTTGGAGGATGAGATCCCACTGTCTTGGGCGCGCGACGACGACGGTTTTGCAGGCGCGGCGTGCACCGGTGGCTTTGTGAGTGACTACTTGAACTTTGCCGAACGCGCCGGCGCCTGCATCGGAGCCGAAGGTGTAGTCTCTGAACACTTGGCAGGCGTCTTGGTGTAGGGGGAAGACGATGTGTGATGCGAACTGAGGTCCCTCGACGGCGGCCTGGCGGGTGATGCCAAGGGCCTGATCGCGTGCCTTGGCATCAGCCATCATGCGGTTGAGAGGTGAGACTTGTCGGTCGTTGCCGGGGCTGCCAGCGGCGGCCTTCTTTTGCTTCTGGCGGTGATGGCGCAAGTTCCGGTGGGCATGATGGTTATGATACTTGTAAACCATGTCCTTAAAATCCTCAAAGTCGATGTAACCATCCTCGTTCAAGTCGTAATTGTGGAACACCGCAACGTACCAGTTCTCCTCCGGCGCTGGCACAATGTGCTGTAAATACCGAAAACAATTCTTCAGTCCCAATGTCACTTCCGTAAAACTCGCATACAAGGTTGTCTCTGGACTCAAACCGCAGGACACCAACGCCTTGCTCCACCCGGTCTCCACCACCCACTCCAATACGTCCGGTTCCACTCCAAAAGGCCGCCGTAGGTCTTCCGCCGTAGGCTTCGTAGCCACCATCAACAAACTAGCTGAAAAAAATATTTCAACGCTGCCCACGAAGCCCACTCCACGGACAACCAACTTTACTGTACTGCAAGCTAGCCGAAAGGCAGTCACCGACCCTAGCCCGCCCAGATCATCACAACACCACACCACAAGTCAGATCACAACCACCACACCGCAAACCTAAAGCTGCAACAAAAATGGTACGACGTCGCCACAGAGGCGTTTTGATCGGCATTTGCAAATGGGGTTGGCGCAGAACCGTTCGTGAAGGTAAAACTAAGCTTTAAGCTGCTGCGGTATGACGTGGGTCGGCGATATCGACAAAGAACCGCTAGCGACCAAACAGGCGCTCGACACAGTGACTGTCGTCAGCCCGACCTGGCTCCGGCTTTTGGGTAGGCCTGAGTGGGTAGGCCTGACTGGGTAGTTTCGAGACGTAAAATGCGGACTGTGCGGCTGGAGTGGAAAAGGTCGTCGAACTGGGTGTCCATAGTGGTGGCGATGACCCCCGGCCCTTCGGCCGTGTCTCGTGGACGCGGAGAGCCGCGTGAGCTGGCTTCACCGGAGTTAGATGCCCCGGAGTCGGAGCCCGAGTTTGTTGTACCGGAGCCCGAGTTTGTTGTGGTGCCGACAGCGGGGCGGGCGACGAGGCCCCGGCGGGGGCGAGGGCGGCCAAGACTCCTGAGGATGGATTGGTGGGGTACGCTTGAGGCGAAGACGCATGGTCGGGCAGCGTGGCGTAATTTGTTGAGTAAGACGGATGGCGCTCGGTTGGCACAGCCGCTGAAAGGGAGTGAACTGCGTGTATGTAACCTGGCTTACGTGGAGTTGGCAGCGATTTTGGCGGGTCGTTTGGACGAGCCGTTTGGGTCGTTTTCGGATGAGGAGCGGGCGGCTGCGGAGAGGGTATTGGCTTTAGAAACGCCGCAGTGGCGGGTCACTGCCTGGCTGGGCGGCTGTAAACTCGAACGTGCGGAGATATCGCTTGAGCGGTTGCTACGTTTCTGCCGCGAGGAACTCCGCTACAGCCCCGAGGACGAGCGTTTCGAGTGTCTGAAGGCGCCGTGTTTCTCCATTGGCGAGCCATGTACGGCGCGAGGTCCTTGGCGCCAGGAGCGCCGGCTGGACGGCTTGGTGAAAGGCGAGCCCGTGATTGTCACGGCGCCCGCTTTCGCGCGCATGCCCGACGGTCGGCACTTGACCATGTGCGTACTGCACACTGGTGTGGCGCACGACTGCGCAAAGCACACGCGTGCGGCGCACAACTGTGCAGTGGAGACATGTGCGACGCACATACGCACGGCGCTGGCGCCTTTCGCCGGCGACGAAGTCAACGCCGTGGAGGCCCTGAACCGGCTCTTCGGACGAGTGCATCGGGAGCGACTGGCCACGCTGCAGCCCTGGCAGCTCTCGCACTGCGGCCTGGACTACGAAGAAGTGGCCGCCGTGCTCTGCAAGTATTTGGTGCACCCGCTGGGGCGGCCGTTGCAAAAGGCGCGCGAGGCCGTGCAAGCCGTGCTCGAGCCATACGATCCCGACCCGACGACGACGGCGCTGCGCGCGGACACGTGGCTGGTCGCGTGCAAACTGCGGCACTCGCGTGTGCCGGTGCGCACACTCGCGGAGTTCTGCACCGCACTCGGGTACGAGGGCAACGCGCACGCGGGGCTCGAGTGCTACAAACGCCGGCACTGGCTTCCCCGTCGGGCCAACGCGGCGTCCCGAGTCTCGTTGAACAACTGGCTGTGCCGCCTGTATGGAACCGCCGGCCCGGAAGCCCTTGAGAACTCACTCATGCGTTTCGCCGTCAATCGCGTGACCGACAAAGACGGTCTCAGCTTAACCTCCCGCGACTGGCGCCTCAGGGTCGGCCCCCCGCTCACAAGATCGGAGGTGCTCGAGTCCCTCCAGACCTACAAAGCGCAGGCTAGCCATGAGGCGCAGGTTAACCATGAACGGAATGATTTTATGCAGCCGCTGTGTGAAGTACTCAGGTTGCTTTTGAATGCACGCGACTTGGACGAAGGGTACATCGTGCCGCCGGATGCGCTTGCACTGGTCCCGACGTACCTCAGGTGGGCAGAGGCGACGCAAGGGCTGCACAAAGGTGTTATTTTTGGTAAGGCGCACCACCTGCGCATCGCAGCGGACATAATCAACTTCATGGAAGTCTGCCCCGCCAAGCTCGCCGACTTCGTGCTCCGCACGTGGACCCCGGTCGAAATCTCCGACGCTCTGCTTCAACTGGACCTCTCCCCCGAAGTCGTCGATCAGGCTATGCCACCCCCGCCGGCATTCCAACACGAACGCAAAGAAGCACTGTTAAACGCACTTGCGACCGCAGAACTCGTTCCAGCCTGGACAGTCCAGCACTGCTCCTAGGCTATTCTGACCCGTTAGTTTAACCTATCTGAATTATTCTTTGACTACACACCGACTACAGCAGACACTGACTCCATGGACACACTTAGATAGACTGGCTCATCCAGCTGCTGACCTGTGGCCTTGGCTGCTGATCAGGAGGAGTGCTGTTTGACGTGCGGGAGGGCGTATAAAAAATAACGGATGAGGACTCGGATCACGCAGCGCAAGCACGTCTCGCTGTGTGCCGCGTGTTGGCTAGCAGTGTCCGACGGCGCAGCAGTGCCGATCGAACAGACGCCGACCGTGCAGACGCCGACCGTCCTGACGTCGATCGACCAGACGCCGATCGAGAAGGACGCCTGGAACTGGGACAAGTGGAGGGAGGCGGAGAACGTGAGTCATTGGGCAGAGCGTTACTGGCGGCGGCTGGACGCGCAGGAGTATGCGGCGCTGAAGGGTTCTTGTGCGTTTGCCGAAAACCGGGAGGTCGGCTACTTGTCGGCCACAGACTTCGACAAGCCGGGGCCGGTGCTGCCGCCTGAGCCGGGGCTCGAGCTGGTCTGGGCCACTAAG
>NW_011645793.1:144918-146964 GCF_000223845.1 Gregarina niphandrodes | reverse complement strand
CAGTGGCGACGATTGGCCGCAACCACGCACAAGGACCTGCGCCGCTGCGTGCTCTGCTTCACGGACGTCGCCGAGGTGCTTTGCGAGTTCTTCCGAGCACCCATCGGTGGCCTGCGGCCCGCCCAGCGCGAAAGCGCGCTCGTGACCTTCGCGCCAGCCGCAGCCGCCTCGCGCGAAGAGGCCTGGATCGCCGGCTGTCTGCTGCAGCGCGCCGGCCTTGACCCCGGCGAGCTCGCGAAGGTCTGCGCCACACGGATCGAAGCACTTGCCGCACTCATGGCGGCGGACGCACGCACGGAACCGGCGCTGGACCTGGAGGCGCTGCAGCGGGGGCTGAAGAGAGTGCAGTTCTTGTTGCCAACGCGGCTGCAGGCGGTGTCGGCGGCGCAGTTTTCGCGACGGCCGCCAGTAGCGCCGATGTTTACGTTGTTTGCGATGGGCCGTGAGCCGCGGTCGTTCGGAGGCCGGGAGGAGGAGGCGTCGGCGGCGCTGCGGAGGTTGTTTGGTCCGGCTGCGCAGCGGCGACTACGCGCGATGGAGGCTGCGGACTACGAGCGGTGTACGAGCGAGTACCTAGAGTTGGCTGCGTTCGTGTGCGGCTCGATCGTGGCGCCCTTTGGCCCGGCGTGCGACGAGCACACTCTGCGCGCACAGACTGCGCTCCGGGGCGAGGGACCGACACGGCTAGCCATTTGGGTCTCGGCCTGCCGCCTGTGCGCAGCCCGGGTCCCGCTCCCGCTCCTCGTCGCATTCTGCGAACAGGAAATCGGCTTCACGCCCTCCTACTTTCTCGGCGGACCCGAATGTCTACGTCGCCGCTGCATCCCCTACAGACGCAGCGAACTCAGACGCCACCACCCACGTCATCGCAACGGCCTACTCTACTACCTTCGTCCCTTCCTGAGCCACCCCGTCGAAGTCACGCTCGACGAGTTCGCGCGCCTCCGCCCGCGCAACCGCCTCAATAACGAATCCGACACATTCGCCGACCTGCGCGAATACCTCCCCCACCACTCGCAAAAGGGCCAACGCGCGCACGACGACGGACGTACGCACGACGACGGACGAACGTACGACGACGACGGACGAACGCACGACGACGGACGAACGTACGACGGCGGCGGACGAACGCACGACGACGACGGACGTACGCACGACGACGGGCGAACGCACGACGACGCACGCACGCAAGACGACGACGCACGCACGCACGGTGATGGACGCACGCACGGCGGGCAGCGGCGCGCGGGGATGCCCTGCTTGCTGCCGCTGGACCCGCTGGCGGGGGCGGTGCTGCGGCGACAGAACTGTACGGCGGCGCTGTGGTCACTGGTCATGAACCCGCCCTGTTGGCTGAACGACGCGCAGCGGCAGGGACTGCCGGTGCTGCTGCAGCTGGTGGGCGCCGACACGTTGGAGGGGCATGCCCTGATTCCTGAGACGGCGCTAGAGAAAGTCGACTCCTACCTCTCGTGGCTCGCCTCCTCGGTGCCCATCCACGGCTCGAACGCCGCGCTGCTCGTGGCCGCACAGGCGTTGCGCTACCTCGAACTACCGCGGGACCTCCTCGCCGACTTCCTACTCGTCAGCTATGACTGGCAACAAATACAACGCACACTTCTCCCACAGGTTCTCCAGACGCCCTTCCTCGCTCACGGCGTCTCCCACTCACTGGAGACCCGCAAACTCGCGCTCCTGCGGGCACTCCAAAGTGCCAAGATCATCAGCGCTACACCAGACAGCTTACCCAGCCCCGCGCTTCACTGGCGACCAGAAGATCTTTCCGCCCATCCCTCCAAGAACCACCCGACATCACCGACCAAATCCTGACCAAGCTTTTTGACTGACAAACCGACCGACCTCGCGACATGCTTGTGCTTTCATGTTATGCTGCGTTGCTGTGCTCTCACGCGTCATGCTCTTGCGCTACGGTTATGGAGTGAGTGCTCCCTCGGTAGTGTTGTGAGTATCGCCACCTCGTGGTCTCACAGGCGACACACACCAGGCAGGGAAGGCGAGTCAGTGCTTTGTGAGGCTCACGCTTGT
>NW_011645793.1:140422-144898 GCF_000223845.1 Gregarina niphandrodes | reverse complement strand
ATCAGCGCTACACCAGACAGCTTACCCAGCCCCGCGCTTCACTGGCGACCAGAAGATCTTTCCGCCCATCCCTCCAAGAACCACCCGACATCACCGACCAAATCCTGACCAAGCTTTTTGACTGCAAACCGACCGACCTCGCGACATGCTTGTGCTTTCATGTTATGCTGCGTTGCTGTGCTCTCACGCGTCATGCTCTTGCGCTACGGTTATGGAGTGAGTGCTCCCTCGGTAGTGTTGTGAGTATCGCCACCTCGTGGTCTCACAGGCGACACACACCAGGCAGGGAAGGCGAGTCAGTGCTTTGTGAGGCTCACGCTTGTTGTGAGTCTCACAAAACACTGACTCGCCCTGTTTTACCGCGGAGTGAGTTTCACGAACCAGTATATTAATTAATTTATGCTGAGTTCGGTCCAGCAGATCTACGACGAACTATGGAAGACTATTGTTAGACCGCCGAGGGATGAATACTCTGTAAGCTGAGTATCAGTTGATAGATATATCCTCCGCGGTTAGATGGACGAGCTTGGCGAGAGTCGCTTTCGATTATTAGACGGACGCGTGTATATGCGTGAGGACTTCGATGTTGTAAACGGCAGCAACGAAACGTTGCGTTGCAGCCACTACGAACCCTTGGATCGATTCGGGCTTGAGAAGTTACCGTGCGTTGTGTATCTTCACGGGAACAGTTCCTCTCGTGTGGAGGCGTGTGGAGTGTTGCCGTACACCCTGCCGCTAGGCATCACGGTGGTATGCTTCGACTTTTCAGGCAGTGGCCACTCTGACGGCGACTGGGTTACGTTAGGATGGAAGGAAAAAAACGACCTGGACTGTGTAGTGCAGTACTTGAAGCAAAACCGGCGAGTGGCGACCATTGGACTTTGGGGAAGATCAATGGGAGCTGTCACGGCGTTATTATATAACCAAGAAGACCACGAAGATGTCACGGCGATTGTTGCGGACTCGCCGTTCAGTAACCTCCGAGATTTAATTCAGGAATTGGCGGCACACATTCTCTACAACCAACCGATTGAGGACGACGATCCACAGCTTGCGGGACCACCGTTACTTTGCGGACCCCCTGGGACTGTGCAGTTGAACGCGGAAGAGACTGCGGCAGAGGAGCTCGGCAGCAGCAGTCGCTTGACCAACGAATCCAAGCAAATTGCAACCGCTCTCAGCGACGGAGTCGGCTTAGGCCCTCCCACCACACTGCCCGGTAGTAGCAGCGCCTGTTCTTCTTCCGTGGCCGCTGCCGCCCCGCACTATCCAGGTCCGGATGATGGCATGGACATTATGGCTGCGTGCTCCCCGTGGGGCACTTGGGGCTGGGGCTGGATCAAAACCCCAGTCATGTACGTGTGCAACGCAATCACCACTGTGGTCCTCGGCATGATACGTAGTACAATCCTTAGCCGGTGCGACGGATTCGACATCCATGATCTCCATATCGACATCTCCAAGTGTAATGCGCCCCTACTCTTTGTCAATGCAAAGGGAGACTATTTCATCAAACAGCATCATCCCACTAAGCTATTCAATGAGTACAGACAAAACAAGAAATGGTTCATCAATTGCAACGGCGATCACAACTCAGAACGTTCTCCTCAGGTCATGTATTCAATCGCCGTTTATCTTTACCACTCTCTTCAAGTAAGTCGCACAGGGGCCCGGGTGAGTTGCGCGTATGCATGGGGGGGGTCGCACGTGAGCGGGTGTGAGCCACACGTAAGCGCGTGTGAACCGCACATGGACTTTTGTGAGTCGCACGTGAGCCTCGGCGGGCCGCATGTGAACGTGTGTGAGCCGCACGTGAACGTGTTTGGGTCGGACGGTATGTTGCATTTAGTGTCCAAAGCTGTTTGAGTCGAAGAGGGCTGGTGAATTCTGGCGGGGTCTGGAGCAGAACTGTTCGGTGGTGTCGTTGTTCGCTTCTGGCGCGTATGAAGACATATGTAATCAGCCAGTGCTGGTCGAGCCTGATCTAGTGCGGTTTGATTATCGGCCGGTGGGTCCAGCGCCGGCCGGGAGCGGCATTCTGCACATGCAGCCTCCTGAGAGAAAGGGAGTTTTTATTCCGAGCGAAAAATGAAGGGTCGTCCGATGCCGTTTTACATGTCCGAGAAGCATTCAGGTTTGCCGTTGGCGTTGACTGAGGAGGGGGACCCAATAGAAGGATTTGTATGGTTCCATGGGCAGCTGCATCCAGTGGGATTTTGCGCGGCAAAGCACCCGCCGGCGTTGGACAGTGCATTGGACTGGGTGCACCCGTTGGGTGACCCGGACAGCGTTGTGCCAGGGATCCTGGTGGCGGATGCGGTGCCACATTACCTGTTGGCGGACGGCGAGTTCTACCCGATAGCGTGTGGTGACAACGGTCGGCCGTTGGAGGGTTTTTTGCGACACCCTGAGCATGCGGATGTGTTGGTACCGGTGGGGCTGCAAGTCGAGGACGCGGCGGGTGAACCTGTGCCCGGTCTGGTCGCACTTGCCGGTGGGGAAGAAACAACGGGCGTCCCCGCTCACCCCAGTGCGGGTTGGAGTACACACTACCTTGCGGAAGATCGGGCGCCGACCACCCCTGCTGACGAAGACCGACTCTCCGACCACCCCACCGACCACCCCACCGACCACCCCTGGGACCACCCTTTGAGCCCCGTTGTGCAACAACCGATTGTGCACCGGCTGGACCAACAACCAAGCGACGAGGCGTTCCCCACATTCAGCGGTGAACCCGCCCCGTTCCAGGGCGAAGCATTCGGAGGCGAAGCGCCTCCCTATTCCGCCGAAATCTCTGCCGCTCAGACCGCGCTTCTACGCTCTGACGGGTACGGTTCCGCCGGCCGCTCAATCGACGCCCTCCGCGCAGAGATCCTGCCCTCACCTCTCCCATCCGGCCAGTCCATGACCATCCTGTCCCGCTCGGCCGCCCAAGACCAGGACCCGAATCTTCACGACCAAGACCCGAACCCGCCCCTGCCCTCGTCACCGCAGCACCCCGCGCTACCAAGGACGCACGAACCGCAACCCGTAACGACCCACCAGTCGGGTCACCTGATGCAGGCGAATCAGACAATGCAAACCAGCCAGATGATGCACATGAACTTAAATCAGCCGACCAACATGCCGATGCATACCAACCAGATGATGCATATCAATCACTCGATATACAACCAGGGACGAATGCGTCTGGCACCCCGCTCCTCGCCCATGGCACCGTCCCCCATGGCGCCATCGCCCATGGCTACTTCGGCCGTGCCTACTGTCCCGATGGCTCCAGCCCCGATGGCTCCAGTCCCGATGGCTCCAGTCCCGATGGCTCCAGTCCCGATGGCTCCAGTCCCGATGGCTCCAGTCCCGATGGCTCCAGTCCCGATGGCTCCAGTCCCGATGGCTCCAGTCCCGATGGCCGAGAATTCGTCTTACTTCGGGACTGACCGCCATTGGGCGACCGAGCAACACTCGGGACGGAGTGTATCCGTGCAGCACACACGTGTGCCTTCGTCTCCGGCGGTGCGGCAGATGGGACAGGCGCACGCCGGTCAAGTTGTGGCCGTGCGTCGCGTCGCACCCTCGACACCCGGTTCCTTGGTCTCGAGTCCTCTGGCGGGCGCAGCGGTGCCCCAGGCCCAGTCTGGCCGGGCAACCCAGTTCCAGGGAGGCATGGGCGCCCAGTTGCAGCCTCAATCTGGTGTGGGGTATCAGTTCCAGTCTGGTCGGACAACCCAGTTCCAGGGAGGCGGTCCGTTCCAATCTGGCAGAGCACTGCCTGAAACCGTGCCCAAGTTAGAGACGTACGGGCCCAGCATGTCCTTCACCCGGTCACCGATCGCCATGTCGCCACAGCGGGCGTCTTTCTCGCCCTCGGTCAGAGTGCTTCCGAGAGGCTCCCCGACGCCGCCTAGTCAAAACGAAGCTTTCTTGGCACCACCGACTCAGGTGAGGCAGTCCGCCACTCTACCTCTCCCAGCCACGACCCCTACCACCCTACCGCCCGTTAGTTTACGATCCCCCACGAGTCAACTGTCTCCGAACAAGCTGCTCCCTGTCGACCAACCGTCTCCGGCCAACGGGCCACCCAATATACCTTCGTCCAACAATCCATCTTCGCCCGTGAATCTGCGCCGGACCGGTCTTACCACTCTACCCCCAACCGGTCGAATGACTGTCAGTCGTCCTCTTGGCTGTGGACCACCCCCGTCAGTCCCGGCGACCATTGGCTCTCTACAGCGTGCTTCTCTGCCTCCGGCTGCACTCTCCTCCCCTCCCCTCTCTGCGCCCAATTTCGCCCTCCCCTCTCAGACCCTGCCCCCGCTCCCTACGTCCACTCTACCAGCAACTGGGCCCCCCGCTCAAATGCTGCCCCCTACGTCTACCTTTGCGCAGGTGCCGACGACCGACCCCCTACCCAACAGAGCGGGCCAGATGGCGCAGTCGCCGCTGGCCGCGGAGCTCCAGCATCGGCACAGCCCAAGC
>NW_011645793.1:135328-140129 GCF_000223845.1 Gregarina niphandrodes | reverse complement strand
CTCCGGCCCCTCTGGTTCCGGCTCGGGTGCCTCTTGTCTTGTGCATTTGGGTTCCCGTCCGACTCACTCGGGCCTGAACCACTCGGGCCTGAACCACTCGGGCCTGACCCCCTCGGGCGGTGTGGACCCCCCCGGTGCAGCCTCCAAGGCTCAGACTCCAACTCCGGCGGGGACGGTGAGCCAGATGCATGTCCCGGGCGGTGTTTCGAGTCTGTTCCCAGCGGGAGTCGAACAACACTCCGGAGCGGGGTTCTCCTCCGGACAGTCGCTCCCCGGACTTACGCACCCCGGCGCCAACCACCGTCACCCGCAGTCGTCGCCGGAGCAACCTCCACAACCGATCGGCCAGGCGCTCCACCTGCCCGGTCGAATTTACCTTCCACCTCCGCAACCTCAGGAACTGCCCCCTCAAGGGTCGACCGTTCAAGGCCAATCACCTCAAGGCCCACCCGTTCAGGGCCCGTCCTTCCAAGGCCCGCATGTCCACGCTCCAGTTCCACCCGTCCAAGCCCAGGCCCCACCTCCTCCGGTCCCGGTTCCAGTGAGTCGGCCGCCGAGTCACAAGCCGAAGACAAACACCGCACCCTACCGCTCAACTGTAGGTGGCACGCGTCGGTCCTCGTCTCTTCGTAGTGGTCGGAGCGGGGCCCGAAGTGGTCGCGGGGCGTCACGCGGAGGACGAGTAGCTGCCCGACCTGCAAAGAAGCCGAGCGGGCTCTGGGCGATTTTCAACCTCTGCAATCGTGTGGAAGTCCAGAAGCCAGACGCCGACTCTTCGACCGCTTCCTCGTGCTCATGCTCCTCCTCCTGTGCCACCTCACGACTCGGTACCTACAACTCATACACCACTGTCAGCGACCAAGTCTCAGAGTCCGTTCAACGCGCAAGAACTCGACCACCCCGAAGAGTCTGCTAACCACCCCGTCACTCACGACCCCGTCACTCACCACCCCCTCACTCACCACCCCCTCACTCACGACCCCGTCTGTCATTCACGGCAGGCCTAGCACTTTTTTTGGTTTTCAATCCGACGACACTCGTCGCCTTCACTTTTTTGTCACCAACCAGTCGGTCGGTTCGAGGCGTCGAGCGAGGTCGGGTGGTGTTGATCAAATGGTGTCGACCAAACGTTAAACTCTCACTCAGTCACTGCTGGCTGACCTCGCTCGCTCGTCACCCACCGTTTGAATCATAAAGCGGCAGTCCATCCAGTCAGTCCAGTCCGGTCCAGGCCGGTCCAGTCCAGTTGTGCAAAAAGGTTGGGTGGGAGGCGGGTTCAAGAAAGACTGGGGGGTTCCTGAGTTGGTAGGAGAGGGAGTGCGGCTAGGTCGAGCTCGCCGGGGTCGTCGCGGCTTTCGTCTTCCTGTGAGCCGGCGTCTTCCGCGCCGAAATGGAAGTGGCCTTGCAACGCGTTCTCGGTTAATGAGAGCGTTGGGGTAGGGGCCCGGGCTGGCGCTATGGCCGGAGTCAGGGTGGTGCTGGGAGGCCGGCTGTCGTGCGGGGCGTTGGAAGCAGACGATCGCCGTTCCGAGTTCCGGCGATCCGGGTTCCACCGATCGGGATCCGGATTTCGGTCGGGGTGGGTTTCGATCCTGGGTGCTCCAGGTTTCGAGTCGGCCCGTGGCACGGACGCAGATTGTGGCAAAGTTTGCAGAACTTCTCTCTGTGGTAAGGTCTCTGCCTGTGACTCTGCCCGTGACCGAGCAAATGTTTCGACCTCATGCATAACGCGTGGTCCTTGTGCGAGCTGCTCAGGTGCATCGCGTGACTCGGGGGCAGCGAGTGGTTCGGGGGCAGCGAGGGACTCGGGTGCAGCGAGGGATTCGGGTGCAAGAGAATTGGGGATGGTGAGGTCTAATCGGCTGTGTGAGGTTGCGAAGGCGTCGTAAAGTTGTTTGACCGCGTCTGGATGACCTTGTTGGATTTGAGTCCAACGTTCGCGCGCTTGTTCAGTTTCGGCCTTGAGCAGTTCGTGGGCCTTGACGGCGCGGGTACGCCAGGCGAGGCAGAGATCCCACTGTCTCTTGATGTCTGTCTGCTGGCGCACGATCAGACCCAGTCTGGATTGTACGATCGCCTCCTTTTCGCGCAGGCGTTCACGCACGCCTCGCAATTCATCGCGCGCGCGCGCGTTCGTTTCCGCGCACACACGCTGCGCCGCTCCCACTTCGCGCTCACGCTCCGCAAGCACGCGCTCACGGTCGGCCAACTCGCTCTCTCGCGCCGACCGCTGCGTCGCACACTCTTGCGACTCGCTCTCCTGCTCCACCAACATCATCTCGCGCGTCGCCACGTCGATCTCGCGACCGCTCAATGCGATCTTCGCCTGCTCCAACGCGCTCTCCCGCTCCACCAACGCGCTCTCCCGCTCCGCCAACGCGCTCTCCCGCTCCGCCAACGCTCTCTCTCGCTTCGTCAACACACTGTCGAGCTCCGCCAACGAATTCTCGCCGTCGACCAGTGCCGTTTCGCGCTTGACCAGCGCTGTTTCGCGTTCGCCTGCCCGCTCTTCGCGCGCCGCCAAAACCGCCTGCGTCTCTTCGAGCTGCTGCTGTTTTGCCTCCCAGCGATCGCGCTCCGTCTCCGTCTGCGCCCGCAGCTCCGCCTCGCGCTGTCCGAGTTCGAACCTTTGGCTCTCCAGCTTTGCCTCACGACGCCGCAACTCGTCCTGCTGCTCTCCCCACTGTTGCTTCTGCGTTTCCAACTCTCCGCGTTGCACCTCCAACTCTCCGCGCTGTTCTTCCAAGTATCTGCGCGTTGCCTCCAACTCTCCACGCTGCGTCTCCAACTCTCCGCGCTGCGTCTGCAACTCTCCGCGCTGTTCTTCCAGTTCTCCCAGCATCGCATCCACTTCTCCACGCCTCACTTCGACCTCCCCGCGCTGTTCTTCCAGCTCTCGTTGTTGGCTCTCCAGTTTGGCGACTTCCTCAGACTGTGTGTGCGTGAGCTCTTGCTGTGTGAGTGTGAGCTCTCGCTGCAGTTCTTGGTGGTGCTGCTCGCGGCTTTGGAGTTCGAGTTCGCGTTGGTTGAGTTGCAGTTCCTTTTCCACGAGCTTCGCCGAATGTTGCAGAGTGCCGTCGAGCGCGTCCTGCTGCAGCGCCTCGGCTTTTTGCACCGCGCGGTCGCGCTCGGTCGCGGCTGCGAGCAGTCGTTCGTTCGCGGCAGCGGCGAAGGCAGCCACGCGCGTCTGGAGTGTGTTCTCGAGCGCATGTTGGTACTCGGCCCATGCGCGTGTCTGCCGGTGCGTTTGTGCTGCGTTTTGCACAGCCTGGTTCTGCAGCTGCGCGATGGCTGCATCTTTGGACCGCAGGACGGCGCCCAGTGCCTCCAGTTCACCGCACGTCGCGGCCGCGGCCGCGGCCGCAGCCGCGACCTGGCTCGCCAAGTCGCGCGCACGGCGTAAGTTCGTCGCCGCGCGCGTGCGAGCGTCGTCGCCCCGCGAGCATGTGCGTGCGTCGGAGATCTCACGCGCACGGCGCCAGCGCGCGAGGTCTGCGGCGAAACTGGGTGGCAGTTTGGCGACGTCGAGGCCGTCGGGGCCGACGGCCAGCGCAAGTCTTGCCGCCAACTCGCGACCCTCGGCGTCCGTGGGCGCCGCCAGAGCATCCTTGACACCGGCAATCTTTTCGCATAGCACACTCTCAAGCCGCGCTGCCAGTCCCAGGTCTTCTGGCGGCGATGGAGAGTCTGATGAGGCATCTTCGTGTTCGGTCGCGCCGTCCGGAGCTTCCCCTGTACCGTCCTCTGCGCCGTCTGTGTCTCGGTCTGGGTTGGAAGCGGCGTCCCGCTCCGGTCCCGTGCCTAACAGAGGGCGCGTAATCGCGGGCAACTCGCTCGCCCGCTGGTGCCGTCGCAGTTCACGGAACTTCCGCAACATCGTCACCCGCTGCATTTCTGATTGTTGACTCGCCCGATCCGGGGACGCCAACCGTGCGCGACGTCCCGCCGAGTTCCACAAAGAGCCCTCGTCTACCGTAGAAGAATACGGACGCATAAACGGCGAGCGCGGCACCATCTGGGCCACCATACCTGGCACCAAAGCCGGTACCAACGGACCCACCGTGATCGGTACCGCCGGGCCCGTCGCTGACTCATTCGCAGGGAACTGAGCCGGCATCGCACCTGGCATCAACCCGCCTAGGGGCATCGTACCTGGCATCATCGTAGCTGGGGGCTGGTATCCCTCCGCGGTCGCCAGACGGCCGAAGAAACCGGCGGCGGCTTTGTGGGATCCCGCGGCGCTGTCCCGTCGCATCGGCGGCGGCAGTCCCGAGTGCACGCTCTCTCGCCGCTCCTCCTCCTGCCCGCGCTCCGGCCGTTCGCTTTGACGCTCGGACAAGACCGGACGCTCAGACGGCGCCGCGTGCTCCGACAAGAGCTGACTGTCCGACAAACGCGGACGCGGAAGCTCGTCTGGAGCGGGCGGTCCCAAAGGCGAGTGACCAGGGAGAGGCGGGTGACCTGGGTCCGGATGACGGCCTGGAGTAGGGTCGGGGTGATGGCCTCGGTCCAAGTGTCGAGTTGGGTCTGGGAGACGGCCCCGGTCAGGGTGCGGGCCCAGCTGCAGTCGAGTGTTGGGGTCGACGTGGGGGCTGATGTCTCCTGCGCTGCTTCGTGGCTCTCGTTCTTCTTGGATCGTGCGACGGAAGGGCGCACGTGGTTGGCGCGCGGTCGGAAGCAGGTCGCTGTTCTCAGACGGCACAGGCGGTCGCGCGAGACCCAGCGGCGGCCGTGGCGGCGCCAACGCGGGCAGCGGGAAACCCAACGGTGGCCGCGCCAACGGCTGCTCCCCCGGTTCGAT
>NW_011645793.1:125659-134294 GCF_000223845.1 Gregarina niphandrodes | reverse complement strand
GGGGGTGGTCGGCTGCAGGTGGTGGGTAGTCGGCTCCGGGACGGGGGTGGTCGCTACCAGGAGGGGGGTAATCGGCTCCAGGACGGGGGAGGTCGCTCCCGGGAAGGGGGTAGTCGCCTCCGGGCGGCGGGTAATCCGTAGGTCCGGAGCAGTTGGCTCCAGGTCGGGTTTGGTCATAGTGGTTGCCGGGGAGGGTGTCGAGGGGCGGCAGGCCGTGTTCGCTGACGGCAGGGGGTGGGGCGAAGGAGCCGGGGTGCGAGACTTCGTCTTCGGTGTGGTAGTGGTCTCGTTGTGGAGGCGGGATGTCTGAGTTGGGTGGTTCGGCGAAGCGAGGCGCTCCAAACCCGGCAGGCGGTGGTTCGAGTCCCGCTGGCGGCACAAAGCCTTGGACTGTATCGGCGGCCGGCGGGAGTCTCGTGCGGGCAGAAGCAGGCGGTGGAAGCGAACTCTCGCGGCGGGTTCCGAAAGCCACATAGCGACTCGACAGCTTCGTCACAGCCGCTGCAGACAACTCAGCCACTCGCGGAGGCGCTCCCTCACAAGCTGGCGGCAATACCTCAGGCTCCACCACCGGCCCCGGGGCCTCAGCTTGTTGCCCCGGTCGCACCCACCGCCCCGTGGCAGCGTCGTACTCCAAAGCCATTCGCTTGCCCAACTGCAAAGACGCTCAGTATCCGGCAAGAGAGAGTTGGACCCGGGAGGAAGGGACGGACAAGGAAGGACGACAGGAGGCACCAGGACGGATGGCTAGAACTAGCACGGGTGACTAGTACCAGCACGGGTGACTAGAACTAGCACGGGTGACTACTACTAGCACGGGTGACTAGTACTAGCACGGGGGCCTAGAATTACGACCCCGGCGGGGAGTTTGTCAGGACCGGTCGGCGGGGACAGGACAGGGCCCGAGGGACAGGGGAGACCTACGTTGGCGACCGTAGCCGGTTTACCATCTTGGCGACCGTTGAAGAGTTTTCCTAACACTTGCATTCGCAGTACAAAACGCGCAAGGAGGTACGCTGATGGCGCCTCCTGAAAAAATGATTTCCTCTCAGCACCCGGCCGAGCCACGGCCCTGTTCGTCCGTTAGTTACATGACGCTGGTCGCACTACGACGTCGCTGATGCGGTGGACACGACCGACGTTGTTACCGGTATGTGCCAGCTGCTGTCACCAGTTAAATGTGTGCAGTACATGCATTGGTGTGGGGTCAGCGTGCTGGCGCAACTGTGCCGGCCTGGCTCGCCTGAAACTTCCCAAAAAGCTTTTGTGGCAGCCCGGAGGATGCCTCAGGCCCGACTGAATCGCGTGCGGTGCACGGACACAGATTGTGGGGAAACCCTCTGAATTTCTGCGAAGCGCCGGCAGACCTCGCAGGATCGATCCCGACCTTGCCCAGCAGCCTGCTTAATCACCTGACTGATGCAGCGCCGCTCGTGCTTCGGCTTATCGCTGCTTTTGGCCACAAGTCTGGTTTCACAGACGCCCCGCTTCAGCGGAGGCTTGTTACTAAGTCAAGCTGCCTTTGTTAAGTTAGATGAACACTTCACGACCGCCGGCGGCTGTTCCTTCCGCCTGTGGACGGTGGAGGGTCCCACGGAACTCAACGTGACCAAGTTCCCCGTCGTGCCGCACTGTCCACGGGAACATCGGTGCAGGGCCCAGGATTTGAACCCACGACCTGACGCTATCAAACTGCTCGACACCGCACCCGCGATCGGCTCTGCGGCCGCGCTAAATTCGACCAACGCACGACCCACGCCCAGACAACTGGCCCTCCGCGTGTCCTTGCCCGTCAACCGGAACGCGGCTAGCGTGTGCCGCTATCTAGAAGCCACTTGTCGTGACCAGTCGCGGCGCACTATCAAAGTCGACTGTCGCACGCACCCGCATTTCAACACCCCCCTCCTCGCCACCAACCGGACCACCGACGGTCACTGGACTGAAGGCGACATTGTGCTGGGCGAATTCGCCTCCGCAGACCACTCCGTAACACCCCCCCCTGGGACGTACCACCCCCCCCTGGGATGTACCACCGCCCCCACCGGGATGTACCACCGCCCCCACCGGGACATGCCACCACCCCCACCGGGACATGCCACCACCTTACCCCCCGGTCTTATTCGTTCTTGCAGGTGCGACAGTTATTGCCTACCATGACGGCGCGTAGGTTGAACGACTCCGTGGCGCCGATGTTTCCCGAACGGCGAACGAGTTTACTGCATCCGCTGTCAGTTGTGTCGCCGCGGACGGCGTGCGGTACAGACGTGCGTGTGTTGGATGAAGATGGCGCGCCCAACCAGGTGGCTGGCCTGGTTGCCTTTGGGTCTTGGGATTTGGCTGAGTTCTTTACGCCCGAGGGCCGTGTCCTTCTCAGTCGTCCCGATCCGGTCGTCGGGGCGGGGGTGGATTCGAACCAACGACCTGGCGCTGCAGTATATTTGCGTCCACTTAAGATCAGTTCGCCGTATGCCTTCTTCTTTAACCGGACGGAAATGCCGCTACCCCTAGACACGTATCAAGGTCGTACAGGTTGCTGGCACTGGATTCACGAGGCGGACGCGAAGCGTGAGGCCTGGACTGCGACCTTTTCCGACTTGGACCCGCGACCGTTGAACATCCAGGGCGTCATCACGATTCGTCCCGCACCCAGTCTGCCGGCCGGACTAGGGGAATCCAGTCGACGACCACCAGAGACGGGGGAGTTGGTACCGAAACCAGTGCTTGTACTCCCGAACAACACGGCTCTGGAACTCGCAGCATGTCAGGCAGTGATGCCGCCATCGGGACGCGAGGCCTTTTATCAACAAGTCCTCGACCTGCCCCCAGATGCCCTCCTATGTCCTTTCAGTTTCTTCGGCGCTGGCTTCGCTGCAAAACTCAAGTTCCGTGGACGAACCGTGCACGTCGACTTGCGCGACTTCACCGATCTGGACGTGCCCCCGCGTGCACTTTCTGCACGTGACACTGACCCACGCCCACACGTCCTACGTCTACCCGAACTTGAACGTTACGTTCTTGTTCAACCCCACCAAGACCAGGACCTGAGTCAGGACCAAGACCAGGACCTGAGTCAGGACGAAGACCAGGGCCCTAGGCCGGATCAAGACCAGAACCAAGACCCGGGCGGCGGGAACGTGAGTCGGTTGTTCCACACGTATCTAGACCCGCTGGAGGCCGCGATCGACCCGACGCGACCGGTCTACGCCATCCCCATCGTGCCCCGATCGACCCCTTCTCCTGAGGGCGCCGCTGCCGCTACCACGGGTGGCCGTTTTGGTCGTTTACTGCCATACTTGTGGCGCCGCGTAATGGTGACCGACTGGCGGGACGACGGCTGTCTGCAGTCAACCGTGGGTCCGCTCATGCTCGGGCAACCCTGGCGTGGCGCCACGGAAGCCGTCGACGCCGTCGAATGCCAACGTCTTTGCACCGGACCATGCGTCGCGTGGCAAATGCGCCACGCCACACACTGCGAGTGGTTCAGCCAAGTCCGGTTCGAAGTGCCGGCAACGCAAGTCCTCCGCAACCGCTGCACAGAACTGATCGCACTCGACTCCGCGCCTGGCGCCCTCAACCCCAATCCCGTGACCACGAGCCCGATGACTATCCCTTTCCCGAACCAGCTCCCGAACCCCTTCTCCCTGGCGACCAAGGCCGTTCAAAACGTGACCAAGACCACTCGAAGCGTGACCAAGACCCCGACCACTCCAGACGTGGTCAAGACCAGTACTCAAGACCTCCTTGCCGGTTCCCTTTCTGGGTTATCGACAGTGGTGGGTGACTTGTCTCCGGCCCCCCCGCCAGTGCTGGAATTATTGGCGGCCGATGTGCAGCCGGGTCGATCATTTGGCAACCAGGTGCGTGCGACGTGGTCGGTGAAGACGTCGGCCTTAGCATCTGAGCCGCACGTGTTACGTGTGGCACTGACGTGTGCGGGTCATCGTGTATATACGGCACAGGTTGTCTTTGATGCGACGCCAGTGCTCGGATTTGCTGAAGGTCGACTGGATCTCGCATTCCGTGCACGATTCGCGCCGACGGAAGATTGTGCTCTCCGAGTCCTCCTAGACGCTGCCGCCGCTGCAACGACCTTCCCACTCCGAGATGCCCCACTCAGCGAAGCCGAATCTTGGCTCCTCGTTTGGAACCACCCACTTGCAACGACACGAACTGCACCCGTCGCAGAACTTGTGTCGGTGCCCAACGTCGCCTTGCACACACTCATCTCCGGCGGCCAACTCCTTGCCACCTCACCCACCGATTTGAACCTAGACCGCGGGCTCGATCTAGACCTACACCGCGGGCTCGATCTAGACCTAGACCGCGGGCTCGATCTAGACCTGGATCTGAACCTGAACCCTCCTCGTAGTCTGGCCGAGGACGCGGTGTTGTGGCGGAGTGTGCGCGTGTTTGCTCAGTCGTTCGACTCTGTGTCATCACGAGACTGCGAGGTTGCGCGACTGGGTCCGGAGGTGTATGAGTTACGCGCGGCGCGTTCACAGCACTGTGCATTGAATGCGGCATTGGCAGTGCGTCGCGATACCGAAGTCTTGGCGATGTATACGAAAGAAGTGACGTTGAGTGTGTGTGAACGGAGCTGTGACGGACCCACACACGTGCGCCGTGCATGGACCGTTTTCGCCGACCGAGATGCTCGCGCCGGATTCCTCTCCGGCGCGCTCACTGTGCACTGGAATGCACCGGTACAGAACGCGGCATGCTACGTGCTCGTCGGCCTCGGAGCGGCCTGGAGAGTGGTAGGATACAGCGGTCTAGATCGCCTCACCGCTCGTCTCCAAATCCCGCTCTCTCCCACCTCGGTCGACGCAGACGAAGTGCTACGCACCGTCTGCTACGCACCCCATCTCACTCCTCTCGTCACTGACATTAAGAGACCCGATTGGGACCAGGACATGGACCAGGACAACACCCGCCGAAGAACCACCGATCTATATGACCTTGTGGGCGACCTCAATGACGACCCTAACCGCCTCGGCTTCTATCTCAAACTCCTACCCGTCTCTGACCCCGATATTGCCTCTTTCCCTCCTCACTCTGCCTCTTCCCCTCACTCTGCCTCTTCCCCTGACTCTGCCTCTTCCCACTCTCACCCTTCCCAATCTCATCCATCAGCCTTTACCATCCCGTCTGCCGGAGCGGCAGAGGCAGCAGCGAAGGCAGCAGCGGCCCGCGTGGACACAGTGTGCCTGTCGAGTGTCCGGCGGCCGAGCGACTGCGTCATGGACCTCACGGACAACGACATCGGCTGCCAGCTCTCCGGCGCCGGCTCCGACGGATTCACGCTGCACTGTCCGGCGCTGGACTTGGACTTCGTGCGCACGGTATACCGCGAGGCCGCTGCAGATGAATTGGGTTTACCCTCAGCTCCGTTTGACCAACGACTGGAGGATGTCAGCACCTTGGCTCGGTTCACAGTCTTCTTCAGGGATGGGTCGTTTACAACACACTTATTGGAAGCGAACAAGATCTTCACGTCCATGGCGTCGGGTCCGGTGTACGAGGACCTGTTAGCCTTAAGGCCGTTGGCAGCGGCACGTGCATGGGACTTCAGTGCGCGTTTGGAGAAGAGTCAGTACTGCACGGACTGGGACAGTCAGTCGTTGCTTACCGGTCGCGGTTGCTTCGAGCCAGAACCGGGTGCGCCGGCCGTGGATTTTTTCCACGTCGGCGGCACCTGCTTCAAACCTGTGGCTGGCTGGATCCGTCCCACGGACCAACTGCACACAGCGAGTATGTCCGGGTTGCCGACCCCGGCGGGGTTGTCGACTCCTCTGACGGGAAGTGTGGAGACGGCGCGCATGTTGGTGGCAGAGGATGAAGAGTGCCGCACACGCTGCGAATCGGCGGGTCCGACGCGGTGTGAGTACTTCGTGGTGAACGTGCGGACGTGTGTCGCGCCGAACGTGTGTGTGCAACGCGGAGCAGTGACGCAGCGCGTGTGTTCATTGCGTGTCGGTGCAGACGGACTAGGATCCTCCGGTGTGCTCCGGGCCCCCGGTTCGATTCCCACCCCGTCCAATTCTGTGTTGGAGTGGTTGGACTTGGCAGAGGGCGAAAGTCGCTCGGTGTTATGCAGTCCGGCCCCGGAGTTGGCCCGGAAACCCGGCATCCTCATCACGGCGACGGACCTGGACCAGCGAACGGCTCACTATTACGGACACCTGGCAGTGCTCGAGTTGCATCCGGTGAGCGCCCTCTCACGCTTCCATGTCTTTGCCCGCACACCCACCGAGCTGCTCCCGCTCGGCGTGGTCGCGAAACGAGCACGCGCACCCGGCACCTTCGCCGATGCCGGGGCCCTACAGCCTCTCGTCCACGACATGCGCTTCCTACTCCGCGAACAACAAATTGAACAGTTCCTCGTACTCGCCACTGGCGCCCGCTCTCAGGTCTACGGACTCGCTCTACCCGACAACACGCAGCCCTGGTTCCAGGCCCCAAAGGATGCACTTCAAATCCGCTTCGAACAACAACGCGGAACAAGGTCCGAAGCTCTCCAAAACGACGAGCTCCACGGACTCACACACCGTGCGCTGCAGACCTGGCACGAACGATTTGTCCGCGACGTTCTTCGGATCCAAGTCCGCGACGTCGAGATCGCCATAACCGCCCGCCGACGACTGGCAGGTCTAGACCCCTTGTACAGCATGCTACAAGACGCTTATCAAGAGCCCTACGGTCAGGATTCCCACGGCCAGAACCCCTCGTTGGATTCGTGGAGTGCGGTGGCGGCGTTGAAGGAGACGGCGCCTGCTGCATACCAATCGCTGCTCTTTGGCTCCGCTGTAGCGCCGGTCGCTAGGATTCGAACGCGGGACATGGGAGCGCCGGCGGCGGGAGCTGACTCCACCTCAGATGCTTCGGCTGACTCCACTTCAGATGCTTCGGCTGACTCGACCTCAGATGCTTCGGCCGCCTCGGAGGACAACGAGTCGGCCTTCCTGACGGGTGCGGCAGCGGCGGAGTTTGCCCCTCGGTCGCTGACGGCTGCGGGGTCGGTGCTGTCGGCAGGCAACTTGGTGCAAGTGGAGTGGGTGGTGAAGTTACCGGCGGAGGGAATGCCATGGGATTTGTATGGGGCATTGGGGGAGAGCCGTTGGTTGTTGCGGCGGGTGCCGGAGACGGACCGACGACTGCCTCTGCGCCTGAGTTTCCTATCGTCTTTTCTGGACGCACCCTTTCTCGAGTTCGAGATGTGTGCACGCGGTTCCACACGACGTTGCACACCGCTACCCGCGCCCGTGCGAACCCCGGCGGCACCGCTGACTCTCGCGGAGCAGCCGCAGACGCCGCTCGCGCCCGCGTGCGCCTTCCAGATGCTTTCTGCTGACCTCGACCCGCGTCCGGCATACACACTCTTTCGACTCCGAGTCAAAGATGAACAGACACCCAAACTGCTCTCGGCTACAGAGATCAAACAACAACTCAGCCGTTGCCAGTGCACCGACCACCCGGGCGGGCGACAGGCTGACCACCACGCTGGCCGGAGTGGTCTCGACCACTCTGGACGGAATAGCACTCTGGACTTTGTCAGCCTGAAGACTCAGCACTTGCCAACTGATAACTGGACCGCCAGCCAGAGTCGCCCTGCCAGCTCGATTCCGGACAGCTTCGAGGAAGACTGGTGCGACCTGACTGACCGCAAGACCCGGCTGGTCGCCGGCTCGGCAACCAACGTGACCGCCCAGATCCGCAACGAGGACCTCCGCACCCGCTATCTCGCCGGCAAGGTCGTCTTCTCCGGACTACCACGAGTCGTGGGCGCTCTCGAAGACAACCCGCCTGTCTTCGGCGTTTGTTTCTGGCACGGTCTTAAACAACAGTCACTCGCCACCAACCCCATCCCCTTAACCTGGACCCGCGCCGGGGACTACTATCACCAAGATGGGGACTACCACCACCAAGATGGGGACTACCACCGTGACGACCAAAGGTCGGCGTATGTAGGCGTGGTTCCCTTCGGAACCCGGCGTCTGGCGGATGCGGCGAGTTGTCTGGTCTGGGTAGAAGGCAGTGTGCTGTTGGAGGACGTACCGCTGCTGGTTGTCTCGGCGCCGACGGCGGCAATGACCGCGTTGCCTGCCCCCTCTTCCTCCTCTTTGACGCCGGTGCGATTCGAACCCGCGACCGACAGCTTCCGAGTCACGGAACGGGACGGCTGGGTGCGTGTGCAGTGCGATGCCGCACCCGTCTGGGCCGAGGCTGAGGGGCTTGGGGAGCGCTGGATCGTTTGCAAGGCGCTCGGTGACTCTCAAAAGTTCCAACTCGACTCAAGTGTTTGTACGCGTCTGTACTCCGCAGACGCCGTCTACCGTCTCTGTCCCCGCGACCCTGTTCAGGACGACGAGGACCTCAAGGCGCCGGGAGACGGAGCCGGTGAGTGGGCGGGAGAGGGGACCGTGGAGGTCTTGTATTTGCCTATGCACCCACCTAAGCTCGCCATTTCCTACCCCGTCGGCGAGAGTCTGATCGTATCCTACCCCGTCGGCGAGACGGACGACGTCGAGATGGACGACCCGGTCCGTGGTCTGGAGTCGAACCCCCGCGCCCAGGGGCTGGAATCGAAGCGGGGTCTGGAGGGTTTTGGGTCGGGCGTGGCGCTGCTGCCGTCGGG
>NW_011645793.1:115980-125397 GCF_000223845.1 Gregarina niphandrodes | reverse complement strand
CGCCCGGGTGTCCGCTAGTCCGCGGCGACGGACGCGCATCTGCACTGCTCGCCTTCGCGCCCGGGATGGCACTCACTTCTAACCGGCCGCACGCTCGCACGACGGCGCTGAACTTTGAAACGGGCGTGCAGCCGCCGCCGCCGCCCTGCCGTGTCACAGACACCGATCCGCGCCCCGACTGGCTACAACTCGTCCTCTCTTGCCACCAGCCACTCCACGGATCGAATCCCGCCAATGCCGCTGACTCCACAAACACAGAAATAAACTGGGCCACCGCCGAATTGGCCGTGTTCCTGCATCCAGTGACAGCCGAGAACGCTACCTTCCTCGGACTCAAGACCGAACCCGTCTTCTTCGCAGCCGGGCCAATCTATATCCCGCAGCACGCAACACTCTTCTTTCAAACTCACAATAAACGAGTCCTCGAACCCGCAAGACTCAAGCTCCAACTCGCCCCGGACGAGGCCCGACCACTCGCCCTCGACCGCACCCCCAACCGGGTAGCCGGCCTCCGTCTCCGCAGACCCGCCTGGGCCAGCTCTCCCTCCTGGATCACCACGCCCTCTTGGGCCACCGCCCCTGACCCCGCGGGTGGGCTTGACCTGGGTCGCCCGGAACTGAGTCGCTCGACTCACCTTCGTCACCCGGACCCCGACCACCTGGCTTCCTCAAATCTCGACCACCCTCCCCGCCCAGAACCCGACCACTCCGATCTGGAGGCGGACCCAACACCCAACGTGCAGTTTGCGCTGGAAGTGCAAGACTACGCCCCATCACCCGCCGTGGCGGCTGTGGAGATGGGGGGCGAGTTGCTGGTATTCCAGCCGTGCAGTGCGCCTGCGGTGACAGGTGTTTCTTTTGATGGCGAACGGGTGGTGGCTCGGGGTGTCCGACGCTCAGGTGCGCGTTGTTTCTTCGCAGCTACATTGCCAGGGGGCCGCGCGCCTGGTGAGGCGGACGTGTTGGCGGCCGGAGAAGCATTGCAGTCGCGAATCGTTAAGCGTTTTGCGCCCTACAACGCGCACGTGCCGCGCGTCGTCGCACAAATCGCACACGTGCGTGTGTCGGACTCGAACGATGGCCCCTCAATCGCACGCATGCCTACCTTAGTGCCGACTATCCCAACCTACGCTGGGCCATCCCCGTTGACCAGGACCAGCTGCCCCTCCTCCCGCCCTCCCGGGCCCGTGTCGGACGCGGCATCGTCGTCCGCGACTTCGACAGGACGGAATACGAGCCGGAAGACCACGACCACGACTACCCGGACCTAGGCCTAGACCAAAACCTAGACTACCATCTAGAGAGCGACCGAATGGGCCTGGGGGATGACCAGCTCGGTCAGGAACGGAATTACTTCTTGGTTGATGCGCAAGAGGAAGTCCACTTTTGTCGCGGCGTGGGGACGAGCAGTCTGGCTCCTTACGCGGACCTGGCGGCGGATGCAACTGCGCCGTCGCCGGAGGGCCCGGAGGCTGCACTGGCAGCGTACTTAACCCGACGACTAGCGGGCAGTTGCGAAGATGTGCGACAGGGACTGGTGGCGCTGCTCACGCGCGAGCGCGGTGTCGGGTATCTGGCGCACGTGGAGCCGGAGCCGACGCGATGGCTGGGCCATCTCGGTCTGGGACTGCCCGCAGCCGCCCACACGCGTCTGCAGGAGTGTCTGCCGCGTCTGGCTGTGCACCAGTCGAACGAGGAGTCGAGCGATTCGAAGGGGGACTTGGATTCGAACGCGGGACTGGCGGGTTCCGAGTCAGTGGTGGGAACCGAATCGACTACTGGCGCCGAGCTGACAGCGACGGTATGGCTGCACAACCGGCAGGAGCGGTACTGGGTGGAGGAGCGGCGTTGTCAGCTGGACGCCGTGGATTTGGGGTTGGCTCGGCGCGCGTTCTATCTCGCGGTTTTGCGGGACCCGGTTTTCGAGCCGCGCGAACTTGTGCGGTGGCTGTCGCTGTTGAACCTGCCCGCGTGTCTGCGCCGTCTCGCTCTAGTTCGTGCGCCCGCCGGGGGTTGGACCTGGGCTACTTGGGACGCCTGGCTCGAGAACACACGCCTGGCCGACTTCGACCGGAGATCGGACTCCGGACCGGACACACCCGCGTTCGAATCCGATCCAGGGAGCGACGAGCCAACTGCTGTACTCTGTGGGCGGCACATCGAACGCCTCCACTACCTTGGCCAACCTACTCACGCCGTGCGCCTCCGAGTCCGCAGCCACTCACGTGTGCAACTTGTCGACTGCTCCCTTGACCTCTTCCTGCCCCTCACCTCCCTCGGCCCCCTTGAACCCGTCTCGGATGAGCCGGAAGTCCGGCTCTTAGACAACTCTGGACTTACGGACGACTCCGAACTTATGGACGACTCCGAACTTAGGGACGACTCCGGCCTGCTCGCGGGTGACCCGGCCGCGGAATGGAACGTGGGCACGTTGTACGATCCCTGGCGTCGCGGCTACGTGCTGCAGGCCGAGCTCTCACCCGCGCTCTGGTCGCTCCTCGCACTGCCGCCGGCCGCGACAGCCTCCACCGCCCTCGCCAACAGCCGCGCCTTCCACACCGTCAAGGACCTGCGTCTTCGCTCACATGAGCTCCGTCTCATCCGTCTAGACCCCGACCAAACCGACCTCGAGACTGGCGAGACAGAGACCACCGGAACTCAAACCACGACCACCCCAGTCGCGACCATCCCCGTCGCGACCACCTTAGCCACCACCACGACCACTTCCACTGTGGCCGCGCGGCGGTTGTTGGAGCAATCCCCGAACGGCGCCACGTTGTATGCCGTACGTCGTGGCGGGTCAGGTGGTTTGGTTGTGGCAACGCGGCGCGCGACAGGCGACTGCAGTTCATTCGTGCACTCTCCGCTCACGGTGGCGGCGGAAGCGTGTGTGGCACTGCCCCACGCGCTGCTCTTCCCGCGGGATCTAGGCCGGGGTTCGGCACTGATCACACGCACGGGCGAGCTGGTCCCCATCCACCAGTCACCGGGCCCAGTCCCGGTGACGATATCCGCCGACCGCAACCCTCCCTCCCCGGAAGAAACGTTGTTTTCGAGATCGTTGGGACTGCCGGTGTGTTTCCCGGCTGTGGCATCACTGTGGACGAACGCGTTGACGGGTCCTATATGTCTTACACATCTGGGACACGCGGCGGCGCACACGGTGCTCTGTTGCGAGGCGGCGTCGCGGCCGCCGGGCGCGTTGTTGCCACCAGCGCCGGCGCTGGCACACGCGGCGGTGGCGGCGCCCGCGGGGCCGAGTGCGCAGCCTGCGCTCTATCTCTTCCCCGCGGCGCGCGGTCGTGGGGCGTTGGCGCTCTCGAGACCCGAGCCGCGACTTGTGCGCCTCACCTTCCACGGCGCGCGTCCGCACTCGGAACCCGCAACCCGCGCGTTCGACGCCCTCGGCCGCCCACTCGCCCTTTCCACCCTACGTCCGGTTGAAGAATCCTGCTCCGTCGTCGGCGCCACCACCCTCCAGGCCACCACCGACGGAGACGTCGCTCTCCTCGAATACAATGGCCTCAAAATGCGCTGGACTGACGTTCTAAACACGTCCGCCATCTTAGCGTCATCTTGGTCCTCCTCCTGGACCGACAACACCCTTCTCTGGACCCCCGCCCTACAGAGGCCCGCCCCATCCGGTCCCGCCCCATCCGGTCCCGCCCTACAAGGTCCCTCGGGACTCCGGTTCGGGACCCACGGCAATGTGTGTGGGTTCGAATCTTGCGTGGCGCAGTTATGGTGTCCCGTCTGCGAAGTCGACCTCAGCACTGCCCTCGCCGCCACCCGCACACGTCTGGCAACCCCCGCCGATCTGGATCGCTGGTTTTGCGCCACCCGCACGTACCCAAACCCAACCTTCCAATCCAGTCCTGACCCACTGGGCCAGGCCCCACGGGCCGGCCAGGACCCACGGACCGGCCAGGACCCACGGACCGGCCAGGACATACGGAGCTACGACCAGGACCTCAAGATGTTGCTCCAGAGCCCGGTCGTGCTCTCCTGCGGTACGGAGCCGGAGACACTCGCGTTCCGGCTGCTGCAGGATTTCCTCGGTCTCCGGCCCGACGGCACGTTCCGGTCGGTGCAGGGCCTTGCCAATTACCTCGCCCTGCTCGCCGCGACCTCCGACAAGCCTGGTTCTGACAAAACCACTTCCGTCAAACCTGGCGCTTCCGTTCAACCTAGCGGGTCGCAGTTCGTAGCAAAGTTGATGCGGCACATGCCGCGGTTGAGTGACTACGACGAGGCGGCGGAGCTGGCGGTGATTCTTCAAAAGTTCGAGACCGATGCGGTTTCGTTGGAAGGTCCCGGTTGGACGTTCGCCGCCGGCGTGTTGCACTGGACCTCACCGCCCACCAGTCGTGCGGAACTCCGCGCGGCTGTGCGCTCCACACACCCTACGGAGGTTAATACCGCTTTCTTGTTCGGACCTGTTTGGGCCGACCTGGCTTCCGTTCCAGGGCTACTAGGCCCCGCTTCGAATGCCGTCTCCGGTTCGAATGCCGTCTCCGGTTCGAATGCCGTCTCCGGTTCGAATGCCGTCTCGGGTTCGAATGCTGTCTCGGGTTCGGGTGCCGCGGTTACTGTGCCTGAGTGGGTGTTGCAGTTGCACAGCGACGTCGGGGGTGTGGCAATAAACCCCGCGTCGGCGTATGTCCGGCCAGTGTATCACACGTCTGCGGGGTGGGCGTTCGGTGGTCCGGGTTCGGCGGCACTGTACTACGACCTGTACGCGATTTTGAGCGAGTTATATCCAGGTCGTTATCCGAGTCGTGAGCGGTTGGCGCAGTCTGGTGCACTGGGGCCGGTGACGTTGTTGGTTTTGATTGCGGGTGGTCTTTGGTTACAGGAACACCGTGCGCATAAGGCCTTGGCCCAGGTCTGGGCCGAGGAAGACGACGACGAACCACCCTTTGGTGTAGAACCAAGTACGTCAATAGAGTCTGAACCGGTGGTGGTGCATCCGGTGAAATGGAGTGCGGAATCGTCAATGCGGGATGCGCTACAGCCACGACGACGGACGCTGTTGGTGAGACTAGGTCAGTGGTTGACCCCACGGGCAGCCGTGTGGCGATTGGCCACGACTGTGGAAAGAAAGTTGTGGGTATTTGCCGACCCGGAAGAGGAAGATTATTATGAATACCTTTGTTTCGAGCAGGGTGCCGATTGGACACAGCTTCCTTCGAATTTGGTGGCAACGCTGCGGGCGGATCAGACTCCGTTATGCCATGGCGCGCAACTCCTCGCACTCGAACGCGATGCACGCACTGTGCGTCGCACACTATTACGCACACTCGCACATTCGAGCGCACCCGACCGCCGCGACCAACTCGCCCTACAACTGCATATCCACGCTCAGGCCTTCCGCAGAGCCACCAGTCTCCGCGTCAGCAAACTCCTCCTCCAGGCTCTCTCACACACACATGTGTCCTTTCACCACACAGAAGGCGTGCCGCGCACCCACGCTGGTGGGCCGCACATCCGCACTGGTGTGGGTGTGATGTACAAGAGAAAGGAGAAGGAGTGGGCCCGGGTGTCGACGGCGGCCAGTTCGACAGTAGGGCGCGGGTTTACTGCAGGCGAAGCACCGTGGGACGTGTTGCCGTTAGCACACGTGAAGCTAGGCGTGCGTCGTGAAGGCGAAGAAGAGGTGCGCAGTTGCGTGGCCTGGCTCGGGCCAGACCAGACCGAGTTGCTGGCCGTTCCCGAAAGCGAGCTGGTAAAATTGGCTGACCCTCTGGCACCACTAGGACCCGACACTGCCGGACTGTGGCTTGCCGCCCTCGACGGCTTCTTCTCACTACCCGTCGTCTCCATTCAGACGCAGATGATGACCTACGCCGCCGGTGACACCAATTGTCTTCGCATCGCCACCGACCTCTCCACCTACCTACCTGCTTTGTCAACGACCACCACTGACCAAGTGGTGTACGTATACGCTTCGGGAGAGGACCTGCTGCAACTCGAATCCTGGCTACACCGTACGCACGAAACGACAATCATGAAACTTGCCGACGCCCTCGACCTCGCCGTCCCAACAGCTGGCGATCTTACCGGCAACCTGGCGGCCTCCCATCTAGGGGGGCCGGCTCCCGACCCGGGCTACACGTCGGCGGTGGCGGAGTTGTTAGCGAACCCGATCGGCGCGTTGTGTCGACTCGCCGTCCCGGCGGACGAACCCACGTGTTTTGGTCCTGTGCCGTTCCACGCCTGCCCAGCGCTCGTCGACGAGCAGGCGCTGACCAACGTCTGGCTCGCGCCCGATGGACTCCGTCTGCAGGTGCACAAAGGCGCCGCTGAGTCCGACCTCGACCCGCGCACCACCGACGTTACGCCAGTCAACCTCAGCTGCACCCGCGACCTCGATCTCACAGCCGTCCGTCCCGGCTGCTTCCACCCCGATTCGAACCCACGACCAGAGTTCACGCGACCACCAGAGTTCACACGACCACCAGAGTTCACACGACCGCCAGAGTTCGCACGACCGCCAGAGTTCGCACGCTCAGAGTTCGCGCTGCCGCCAGAACTCCACCCGGCGTTCACCACCCAGCCTTGCATGTCTGGACAGAGCTTCGGCTGCCCGCCACGACCGCCCGGCTCTGACGTATTCGCCCACGGCGACGTCTTCACCGGCCCCAGTTACGACGACCGGCTCGGGGGTTACGACCGATGCGAGGGCGAGAGCTACGACGGATGCGGTCCCCGTTACGGTCCCGGTTACGACGACGGGGATGTGGCGGGTCCGGTAGGCGGCTTGTTTGACTTTCTGCCTCTGCCGGACCCGACGGAGTTGCACTGTGGGGGATGGTCACCAGGAGCGGGCGAGCACTGGACGCCGCTGCCGTTCGCGGCCGTGGCGGGGGTGGACTTGGTCGCGGCCCCCGAGCCTCCGGCGACGGCCGATGCGTTGCGTCGTCTGTACTGCCACGCACTCGAACTAAGGCTTTATTCCGGCGAGCGTTTGCTCCTTGCCTTCGGCAGCAGCCTTCTTGCTCGCCAGGCCTACCTGACCCTCGCGGACCGCGTCCAGGCCGAAGGACGGACGGAAGGGCACGACTGGAACCGAGTTGGGTTATCAGATACCCGAGTGGGGTCGTCACCGTTACCGAACGCGGAGTTGAAGGTGAACCGGCACGAGATGTTAACGTCCCTGGGGCTGAATCGGATGTTGTTGGAGAAGGCGAGTCGAGTGCAGCGTGCTCGTGCGCAGCCCCTCGTGCTGTGGACGTTTTTGGTGGGAACGACGCTGCCGATGGTGCGCACGGTGTTTCTGGCCTTCACGACGGGACACGTATTGCTGTGGCTGGCGCTCTGGGGTTTCGGTCTCGAACGCCGAGCAGCCTGGCTCGCTCTTCCCGCGACCGCGCTGCTGCTCTGGGCCCTGGACGACGCCACGCTCGCCGCTAATGACGTTCCCCTCCACTCTCTCGCGCCCGAAACAGTGGGCACCCGCACCTGGGCCAACGGTCTGGCGACCAATAGTATGGCCTCCGTTTTGACGAGCAACTCTTTGCCTGGTTGGGTGGTGGAGTTGAACTACCACCGATTCCGTCGACGCGGATTGCAGGCGGTCCAGTTGGTCGTGTTGGCGGCGAGTGCCGGCGCACTGGCTTTCGTGCATGTGTGGAGCCGTTGGCGAGTCCATTGGCGCTTCCTGCTCGCGGTGCTGCTCCTGCACAAGGCCGTGTGGCCGGCCGTGCGCTTCTTTCATACACTCGCCGTCCTCCACGGCTACCGCCTCGGCCAACAAGCCGCCTTCCGCCACGCCGTTAACGCCTTCGGACCCATTCGCTTCGCCGCGCCACCATTGCCCTGTGCTGCCCGCACCCACCCTCACATCCCCCACACATCCCACGTCCCCACACCCCACACATCCCACGTCCACACCGACTGGGACGCACGCAGCGAACCCGCACACGAACCGACTGACCCCCAACTCAATTTTGTCGCCAGTCTCTACTCACTAACCTGCACCAATGCCTTAGTAGCTTAGCTAGTCAGTCACCTTGATAAACAACCACCACACCGCAAGCCCACAGACAGAATCACATCCATCAAGTAACCTTTCTCTCGCTCCTCCGGTAGGAAAAACAAGCAAGTACAAACCGAACAAAAATAGGTCGTGGCAGACAAACGGGAACAGAGACTAAAAGTGTGCCACTCAGACAGAATTTCGGCAGCTCAGCCTCCTTCTGCATGAGAACAGGTTCGACTCTCGCATGGAACAGGGCGCAGCTTGCCGAGCCGCAAAGCCACGAGAATTTCACCTGCTCGGAAGTGGTCCGTGAAGCTTCCTTCCAGGACCCGGTCCCCGGCGGAGTTGGAGGCGTTGGAGGAGACTGTCTTCGTATTGCCAAAAAGATGTTGGGATGTCCCTCGGGCGTAACACGCCAGTCTCCGGTACGAATCTATTGGGAGATTGCCTACGCAGAATTCGCTCAGGTACCTGAGCTGATCGGCAGCTTTAAAATCTTTCTTGACAGCTTTCTTCGATGACAGCTCCTTCAATGACGGGTCCTCTTTTTCACATTTTTTTCCTTTCGTCCGAATCGCACCCACGGTCGTCTGCTCAGCAAAGAAAAACAAATTCCTCTTCGCCGCTGAGGCATGACAACTCCACAACCGTCGGAGAGTCTCCAATCGCACCACAGCAACAGGCATCCCGTCCGGCAACTCATCCCAGTGTCCCTCACACAACAGCTTCTGCAAACACGATAACCATACATGCCCGCCATCGTGCTCCGGAGTTGCCGCACAAGTCCTCATTGTCGCTCTTAAAAATTTTTACCAGGAATAATTAATTACTCCCCCGTCGGGGACGACAGACGTCACTCTCCAACAGAAGACGTCGGTTCGGAAACGTTGCCTTCGGTCGCAGAGACCTTCACGGTTCGGCGATGCCGTGGAAGAGTGACATTTTTGTGCGTACTATTCATGCCGGGTGGACGGACATGCGCAAGTGAGCTGGTCGTCAAAATTGCCTGGGGTGGGTGACAGGCAGGGCGACCCGGTTTATCTTGCGGTCATGTTCACCCCACGCCCACGACGACCTTGGCCACGCGAACCGGGGCAGTCGGGTGTTCACGTAATGACATGCAAAGACGCAATAACATGCAAGGACGTGCGTGCAAACGCGATGGTCGTGCAAAGTGGGGTGCAAGGAGGTCATCAGCAAGTAAGGTGGTCATGCAAGCGATGTGATCGTGACGTTGGGAACCTGTGCAAGCGGAGTGAGTGAGGTCGTCAGGGAAGTGGGTGGTCACTCAGGGATGGTCACCCAAGTAGAACGTTAATACAAACAGTCATGCGAGTGAGGTCATGAATCCATGACTGGGGGGTGATCACGGCAGCAAGGCGGGCGGTGTACAAGCGTGGCGGCCCTTGTAAGTGGGGTACCGGTGGGGGGGGGGG
>NW_011645793.1:114350-115502 GCF_000223845.1 Gregarina niphandrodes | reverse complement strand
GGGGGGGGGGGGGGGGGTGCATGAGCACGTGGGGCTGTTTATTTCTGTGACGTGGATCTCCGGAGGTCCCGCGAACATCGTCTCGAAGCATGAACCGAAGTCGAAGAGCTAATCGAACGCAAACGTCATTTCACCCAAATTAATAGGCTTGGCAACCGCCGTGGATTATGACCCCCGACCGCAAGGAGAACCAGTTGGACCATGTCGGCGGAACGATCACGCAAGTGGGGCCGACACGCAGGTGATGCAAGTGTGGTGGCGTGATGTAAGGGGTGGTCCTGTAAGTGGCTGTCGTACAACTGCAGTGGTCTTACACCACTCGCTCCAGTTGATCAACCACCCCACTCAGCCACACAAGCCCTCCTTATATCAGCCACACAAGCCCTCCTTATCTCAGCCACACAAGCCCTCCTTATCTCAGCCACACAAGCCCTCCTTATCTCAGCCACACAAGCCCTCCTTATCTCAGCCCTCCTCAACTCCGGTTCGTTGTGGTCGATACTCCCACGAACGTGTCCGCCGATGAGATTATCTCCGAGGTGGATAACAAAGGGTGGTACCGATTGATGTCTGGGGTCAGAGACTCAAGTCGACCAACAATGTTAAGTGATACTGCACCGCTGTTGTGGCCCGCATTGTTGGCCGAGAAGCGTCCCCCTGAGGGTGCTGTGCTACATGCCGAGGTTCCCGCGACCGGAACCGATGGACAATCCGGACGGAACGAATGGGTTTCACGAGTCAGCAAGCCGTGGCCCGAAGCCGACTCTGCAGCGGCCACAGTCCCATGTGCAGCGTTCAACGTGGAAGAAACTGCCATGATTCAACTACTGTGAAGCAGAATCCCACAGTCCAGGCAATTCGACCTGCTGAGCGTACCCAGAGGACCGGACACCCAAGTCGAAGACTTCCTTTCAGATGTTGCTACGAGAATGTTCCCCACTAGCAACTACGTGGCCGACGTGCACGTGGCGGCTGCAACCATCCAACCCGAAGACTTCCCACAACTCAGGGAAGCACTCAACCAACGACTAACGCGCTACGTGAGACTCACCCGCCACTGGGGTCACAGAGACCATTCACGCAAATTCCTGGAGCGGCGCATCCTTGGCGTGGCGTCTCCGCAGTGGAGAGCATCGGAAAGGCGGACGAGAG
>NW_011645793.1:111730-114330 GCF_000223845.1 Gregarina niphandrodes | reverse complement strand
CCCAAGTCGAAGACTTCCTTTCAGATGTTGCTACGAGAATGTTCCCCACTAGCAACTACGTGGCCGACGTGCACGTGGCGGCTGCAACCATCCAACCCGAAGACTTCCCACAACTCAGGGAAGCACTCAACCAACGACTAACGCGCTACGTGAGACTCACCCGCCACTGGGGTCACAGAGACCATTCACGCAAATTCCTGGAGCGCCGCGTCCTTGGCGTGGCGTCTCCGCAGTGGAGAGCATCGGAAAGGCGGACGAGAGCCCTTTTCTGTAAAGGCCCAGGTACGCAACACCCCGTTGCAGTTCTTCATAGATACCGGGGCCGACATCAGTTTACTTAGAGAGCGCGACAGAGAGAGAGCGGGCGTGCCATTCTCAGGGCGAAGCATGAGAATCGACACAGTACTAGGATCTGGCACCCTGCCCCTCACAGCACCAGCCGAGACGCCCATCGGCGAGCACAAAAAGGACGTCACCTTCGCGGTCATGCCGCCAAATGACCTGCCCAACCTACTGGACACACCCGACATGGACCTACTGCCCACGGTAGGCAATACCAGAATGGCCCTATGCGCCAAAAGGGGATACGTCGACGAGTTACGAGACGGCGAGCACCGCGAGCGGCTGTGGGAGCTCCTGGAGGAGCTCAAGGATACGTGGGAAGACCCCAAGGTGGCGCAGGTCAAGTACGAAGCACGGTTCGAGGTCTCAAGACGCCCGCACAAGGTCAGGGTCCGCCACTACGAACCCCAAATGCTGGAGGAGTTGAAGAAGCAGGTCGCGAAGCAACTGGAGCTGGGAGTCATCCGACCCTCTAAGAGCGAGTGGGCTGCCGCTCCTCACTTTGTTAAGAAGAAAATCGGAGAATGGAAGTACCCCACCAGCAAGAAGGAGCTACAAAGCTTCTTGGGGATGTGCGGCTATCTGAGGCCCTTCATCCCTCAAGTTCTCCCACATCACGGTGCCGCTGTTCGACCTGCAAAAGAAGGACAGGACTTAAGAGTGGCGGGACAGGACTTAAGAGTGGCGGGACGTGCACGAGAACGCCTACCATCGGCTCCAACACGCCGTCCAGGGCACCGTCACGCTGCATGCCCCTACTTAAAATGGCGAATACATCATAGAGACCGACGCGTCCGAGTTAGGGGTCGGGGCTGTACTCAAACAGGTGCAAGGCGACGCTGAAGTACCCGTCGAGTTCGCTAGCAAGAAGTTCAACCTCCACGGAGTCGCGCTGGGACACCAGGAAAGGGGAGTTGTTCGCGGTCAAGTGGGCCATCGAGAAGAGGCGAGACTACGTCAGCCTCTCGCACTTCACGGTCAGGACAGACCACAACAACCTATGGTACCTCACCAGCGTGGACAAGGGCAAGGTCTTCTTACTAAGCGACTACGACTTTACCATCGAATTCATCTCCGGCGAACCCAACAACATAGCTGACTGACTTAGCAGATACGCCGGCGACGACGAAGGAGACGACGCGCTATTAGACCGGATGACACTGAAGGTCGCGGCTGTGTGGGCACCCAGACTGTCAACCTCCCTTCAACCCCGACAAAGGAAGACTTCGTCAAAGCATACGCCGAGGAGGGGAACCCCAACCTACCAGGTCTCCACTACAACGGCCTGTGGTGGATCCATCTCAGGACAAAGAAGATTTACGTCCAGCAAGGACTACCGACAGGGGCGCTGGGAAAGGCTGCCGCTATGGACGTCGTATTATTCGACCACGTGGGACCAATACACGCGGGAGGCGCCGACTGAAATATCATCGTCGACCATGCGATGCGGTATATGATGGCCAAAATGGTTCCGACGTTGGACGCCACGCAGACGTTCAGGACCTTCTACCGGCACTGGATAGTCCCGTACGGGCCACCACGAATAGTACTGACGGACAACGGCACCAGTTTCCGAGGGGTCTTCCGCGCAAAGGTAACGTACCAGCTAGGATGTAAGCACGTGACCGCCGCGCCGTACCGACCACAAGGGAACGGCATTGACGAGGCCCCTCACCAAGAACTACACAACGTACTCTCACAAGTCCCAATGGCAAGAAGGCGTCAGAGACAGGGAACTAATGGTGGGTGCAGTCACTCGCCTGCACAACGTAACGCTCCACTCCGCGATAAACACGTCCACTCCGCGATAAACACGTCCACTTCGCGATAAACACGTCCCCGTCCGAGGCAGTCTTCGGCAACCTCCCCATTCTGGACAAACTGCAGGACATGATCCCACGGAGCTCAGAGCAAGAACGCAAGCAAGTGCAACAACAAATGCTCCGAGAGCGAATGGCCGAGTCCCTCATCAGAAGCCGACCGTTTGAGGCACACCCAACCCACCGACCGACCAGGAGATATCGTCGTGGAATTTGTCGACCCAGGCTCCGCAGCATCGTCCCTCAACGGACCGGAGACGCCAAGGTGGTTCGCGCCCAAGTGGTCACTCCCCATGAAGGTCGAGTGGTCAATGAAGGTCAACATAACCCGCACGCAAGTAGAGGTGGGAAGGTACGGCCAGCCAGGCCCAACGTTCCAGGTACGGCCAGCCAGGCCCAACGTTCCAGGTACGGCCAGCCAGGCCCAACGTTCCAGGT
>NW_011645793.1:108031-111075 GCF_000223845.1 Gregarina niphandrodes | reverse complement strand
TAGAGGTGGGAAGGTACGGCCAGCCAGGCCCAACGTTCCAGGTACGGCCAGCCAGGCCCAACGTTCCAGGTACGGCCAGCCAGGCCCAACGTTCCAGGTGCGGCCAGCCAGGCCCAACGTTCCAGGTACGGCCAGCCAGGCCCAACGTTCCAGGTGCGGCCAGCCAGGCCCAACGTTCCAGGTACACCAGGACAAGGTTTAAGCAAAGTGAGGACCCTCAACTCGAAGCCATAACACAGCAGTACTAATGCTCTTTAAAAATTAATTTAGTGACTGCGTTTCGCGGGTAGTCGAGGGCCAATAAGCATCATACTGACAAGGTCTTGATATTAGTTAGGTCTTGATATTAGGTCTTGAAATCAGGTCTCTACGGCAGCCGTTCAGTATTTGGGATACGAAAGGCCAAGCTGCCGGATATGCGGAGGAAGCCACGGCCGCTATCGGACCCGTCTCCGTCCGCATAACCGGCAGCTCTGGGCTTTCGTTTCTCAATACTTCGTCTACGCCCTCCTGAGTGAAGAGGGGGGGGGGAATATCTCGTAGAGGTGCCAACCACTGCCGCTTGCTAGCGCCAGTTTCGTTCGGAGATCTTATGCTTCGGAACGGGTCCAGACTCGACGGACCAAGAGGCTGTGCTGTACAAGATCCCGATGTGGCCAGCCTCTTCATTGTAACACTTGGACCGCTTCCTTCTTGGTGTGGTCATCCGCTTGGAAAGACCAGAGCGGAAACGTAGAGCAGGCTCTGGTCAGTAGTCCTCGAGGTGTTCGGGAATTATTGAAATACTCAATTAGGTTGGACACGAGGAAAAAAAGGGATTCGGGATTGGGGCGGGGGGGGGGGGTGTCTTCTATTCTATTATTATTTGATCGGGAGGGTCAGAAAAATGTGGGGTGCGATTTGGTTGCTGTGTGGTTGGGTGTGTATTGGGAAGTACTTCGCGCCGGAGTATGCAGACCGTGCGTTTCGAACGGTGGAAGTTGGGTTCGATGCTGAGGGGTGGTATCAGCTCGGCCCGGCCACGCTAGCGGTTACAGGTGGTAGTGGTGGTGGACCGGTGCGGAATGGGACGGGCGCGTACGTTGCAGCGGGCGTGGGTGCAAGCGGAGGAGTGGCTGTGGCCGATCACTTTGTGTCGGAGCGTACGGGGGATCGCGTGCCGCGCGAGTCTGTTGCGCACACCGAGTTTCCGGCCGCGCGTATGGGTGCACACACGAGTCTGGGTGGACACGCTGACGTGGATGCACATAGTCGTGTGTGTCAGAAAGGAGTGGGTCCGTTGCAGGTGTTCGGGTCTTCATGGGACTACCACAAGATGAGTTACGTCTCGGCGACGGACTACGTTGTGCACGTGGAGGAGTTGCGGCGGCCACACGTATACTGTGCGGGTGCCCGATACAAGAAGTCATTCTTCGTGGCCGCGAGTGGACGTGAGACGGTACGTGATAATTCGTGTGTTCGGGGCTGTTACTCGTTCTGCGGTGCGCGGGACTTTGATTGTGATCCAGTGACGTTGGCTGCACAATCGTTTATGGTGTACTGCCGTGTACCAATAACCACGGTTTTTGCGGCGTCTTTGATGGCTACGGTCTTCGCCGAGGGGCCGGTGGGCACAGTGGTGTTGCCTCGACATGCCTTCCCACCGGGTACGGTTAAAGCGCAGATTGTAGATGTGCTTCTGAAAGTATCCACTGCCGGCCCACCCGCAGATCCCGCGTTCGAAGCCGACCGTTTCCGCTCCACCATCCCCGACGACGTAAATAACACCGCAAGATATCAGGACCTGGACGAGACCACCACTGCAACCACCGCCACCCTCACCGACCTCATGGGCCACGGTCGTGCACCCGGCCAAGATAATCGTAACCGCTTCAACAGACTCCCTTCCCAGGACCGCCGCGGCTTCGCCCGTGGCACACGGTCCATCGACAACGCCTATACCACACCCTACGTTTTCTGGAACGACGCCATCTCGCTCCTCCCCGCAGATACTAGCGCCCCACAAAGTGGCACCCAACAAAGCGGCGCCCCACAAAGCGGCGCCCCACAAAGTGGCGCCACCCAAAACGTCCGGTCACGACCGGACTACTCGGGACAAACGAACGTGACGGTGGTCGGAGCGGGCCAAACCGCCTTGCGTGTGCGAGCGGCAGCCAGTCATCACTACGGAATGTATGACACGAACAACTTCCGATACGCCACGAACACGGGGTACTACGCAGACGAAGTCCGCGTTGTCGAGATGCCAACACCCACAACCGCCGTTTTGGACGTCGGTGACACAGTACGTCGTCTCTTTGAGTCTGGTCGTCTTGAGTTTTCCTTGCTCGGCTCCAGCAACCTCCTCGCCGCTGAACCACGTTTCGTCTTCCACCTAGCCAATGACTGGCTCTACTACGTCCCCGATGCAACTGATACTTGTCGCAAACAAACATCTATGCGCAAGTGTCTATACCACAAGTGCAACTGGTGTGGACACGTCGCACACGCTGACGACTGGGCACTCGCCGCCTGGGCACAACATACCGGCCTTCGCCGCCTAGGGAACTGTGGCGTTCCCGTCGACGTCTGCTATCTCAAAAAAGGGGTACCCACCAAAGCCTTCGTCAAGTCCTGATAACTTGGTCCACTTGTCAAATCCATTTTTAGGGAAATGTATCGGGAACTCTTGACTATCGCTACGAATTAAGTGTGTCCCGCTAGGCGTCAACACCTAGCTGCACGAAAACCTTCCCGGACCTTCTCTCAATCAAACCGCTCCAATTCTACCCTCCCCAGGAGGTTCGGGACCGACGGTTGGTCGCGAACTCTACTTCGTCGTCTCGCCGTGCACGGTTACCGGTACCGGGTCCGTCACGGGTAGTGATCCTGAACCCAGCACTGTGCTTACTTGCTGTCGGCGCTGCGACATTCTTACGCCAGCGCGACTGCAATCCTCTCTCCTCAGCAGGCTTACCTCTGCGCCTGTATCCTGCTGGAACTCAATCTCGACCCCCTTCACGAGGGCCCTTACCGAAAATTTCGATCGTCTCTCGACTCTCCAG
>NW_011645793.1:106024-107941 GCF_000223845.1 Gregarina niphandrodes | reverse complement strand
TGCAATCCTCTCTCCTCAGCAGGCTTACCTCTGCGCCTGTATCCTGCTGGAACTCAATCTCGACCCCCTTCACGAGGGCCCTTACCGAAAATTTCGATCGTCTCTCGACTCTCCAGTCACGGTTCCCGTGACCCGTGACTCCAGCGTCATGTCCTCTGCCGGCTCATGCCGATATTTCGAGCCCCCTTGACCCTCACTCTGCACTACCTTCTCGACTGCGGCCACTGGCATGCCGACGTCCTCTCCTGGCGCCGGCTGGCTCTTCTTTTTCTTGTCGGCGCTCAGTTCCTTGTTTACGAATTTTTGCACCGTCTTCAGGTAGTCGGTTCTGGTTCTAGCTCCACGGACATTCAGCATCGCTTTGCCTTCTCCGACCTCCATGAACGTCTTCAATCCTGAGTCCTCGTCTGTAAGGTAGTGCCTCGGGCACATCCTTGCCCAGTGCCCTTTCCGGCCGCACTTGGCGCACCTGTCATTGCCGTGGGGGCAGTCTTTCTTGCGGTGGCTCCTCATGCCACAGCTACCACACTTGTTGAAGCGCGCCCCGTCATCCGACGTATCCGAGTCAGACTCTTGTCTCTCGTGGGCCACTTCATCGCAGCGAAGACCGGTCTCGCTCTCTCCGAGAGCGGCGCGAGCTTATGGAGCACCTCCATCACCGTTCCATCGCCCTTCCTGCACTCGAAGTGGAACTCTTTCGCCCACCTGTTGCCGCCGCGCTCAGGATGGACTGTTGCAGCAGCATCCCCGGAATCGTGATCCTTGTGCCGTAACGGACCTGCAGCCTCGTCAGGCGGTGCAGCCGTGTCGGCAGCAAGTCGTGGAGGGTTGGCACCTCTTCCGGCGCCGGGTAGACGCAGGACCTGAAGCACCGGCTCAGCAGAGTACTGTCCGGGTACAGGGACCTTGCTACGTCCAACAGAAATCTTTCTGCTACCACTCCGGGGCCTCTCCTACACTCATTCAAACGCGCCCTGACGGTGACTGGCATCCAAGCCCACAGAGCTACCAGCGTTTCGTCGTGGACTGACACACGGGTAGACGCCGAAGCGCGGACCCGACAGGGCCGGTCGCAGGGGTGTGCTGAGCCGTCAGGGTGTGGATCGCCTTCGGTATATTATTTCTGTATGGCGTGAACCCTCCACAGCCTACACACCATTCAGCCCTCGGGTCGCAGCCGGCTCAGTCACCATTACCCTGGTCCCCCATTTTGTCTCAGGTTGAATTTTTTTTTTTTGTATGAAGTTGAATGGTGATGAGAAGCCCACGGTCGATCCAGTTTGGCTACGGCAAGGGGAGCTCGGTGTTGGCTGTGGTCGTGGGTCGACCCGTCGATGGGAGGGTATCCGACGACGAAACCACAGCCGGACTTCTCGAAGTTTCATCCGCGTCCGAGTCCGAGAGGTGGGATGAAGGAGAGAAGTTGCGGATGGTGATCGTCGAGGATCTGAGCCTTCCGGAGGATCCCTCAGGCGGTTGTGTCATCTCCTCTGACGACAGCGATCAAGTAAAGAAGCTCCCGAATTTGATAATCGAAGACGCGAGGCCCCACACCGACACCGAGGGGGAGCAACTGGCGCGGCCAACTGCCAGCTTTTGGCGAAGGCCCTGGTTCGCTACGAGCGTGGGAGGTGCCGCAGGCACTGCGTTAGTGACATACTTGATCTTATTGCTCCAAGCTGGAGACCGCCCCGGTGACGATGTGGTGTCGGCCTCCTCCTCTGTGTCTGAGGTCACCACCTATCACTCTACCCCAGCCGCACACAGCTATTCCCTGTCAGACCTTACGACGGTCAAGCCTACTCCGTCAGACCTTACGACGGTCGAGCCTACTCCCTACCGTCGCGTCTGGTACAGCTCATCCCTGTCGCCCGATGTTGTCACGGACCTCAGCGAGATCGGCAAAATTTCTGAGAC
>NW_011645793.1:102142-106004 GCF_000223845.1 Gregarina niphandrodes | reverse complement strand
GAGGTCACCACCTATCACTCTACCCCAGCCGCACACAGCTATTCCCTGTCAGACCTTACGACGGTCAAGCCTACTCCGTCAGACCTTACGACGGTCGAGCCTACTCCCTACCGTCGCGTCTGGTACAGCTCATCCCTGTCGCCCGATGTTGTCACGGACCTCAGCGAGATCGGCAAAATTTCTGAGACGGAGCTGGCTCTGATGAAGACACCGATGGACGTGTGCAGGCGGACATACAGCGACGTGGGACTGCCCGATTCACACGACGTGGTAGAGGCGACGAGCCGAGGCTGGGAGTCATTTATCTGGCTGGATTTGGACTGGGGCGACTGTACTGAATATGGCGGCAGGATAGTGTGCCTGGGTGAGAACACGGACGACGGGAACCTTGGGTGTCATTACTTTGGCACTCCGTGGAAATTCGATCTTCCTACTGTGTGGGAGGGTATCGTTCGCCACGTGAAGCCTAATAGGTGCTCGTACCGGTGCAACGACCAAGACGAGTACGACAAACTACTGACTGTTCGCCGAGCGCTGGAGATTGCGGGTTCGATTCCCGGCGTTGACTTGGACGGCGTCAGCGAACAGGACCTGTATACACTCGGACGGGAAGTTAAACTATCCCTGGATTTCTGGAAGCATCATGACGGGAGCCCATTTGAGGAGGTAAACCCGCCCAGGTTGGGAGACTGGTTTGACGGCTGCAATGGATCGGCCGAGACACTTTATGATAGTTCGGTCCGAACTCCGTCGTACGAGGTCGAGCGCGTGCGGTTTGGGGGAGTCACTGGGTTCTGGACAGACAAGTACTTGCCGCCGTACTATAGCGCTGCAGTTCGTACAGAAGGTTATGACGTAAAATACTACAGCATCTATTGCTATTTTTTAAGTGAGAGCTCCAAGCAGAAGATTCTAGACGCCTGGAAAAAGATCACCTCCGGGCCACCAAGTTGAGCATTGCCAGCAAGTTTGTCCCCAGTGATTCCCCACTCGATAGTTGTACCAGAAATTCGCCAACAAATAACGGAGCCACAACCTTTTCGCTCTTGTGGAAAATCATTAACCATTAAACTTTATGAGGGAGGGAATATAGAATTTACCGAGCCTTCTGGGCCCTCTGATGTTATCTCTGATGTAGTGGAGGGATTGTCACATCCGCACACCGCCCTCCTGTTAGTAAAAGCATGCGGTGCGTGCGTCTCTGATGTAGTGGAGGGATTGTCACATCCGCACACCGCCCTCCTGTTTAGTAAAAGCATGCGGTGCGTGCGCTAAAGGTAACAACTCATTCTCCAGTTGAAGATATAGATATGCGCCAATCCCTCTCTGGCACGCATCCGTATCGAGAACTAATGGTGAGTGGCTATCGAGAGTATGTAATGATGGTAACATGGCGATAGCATGTTGTACCCTGATGCAGGACTCCTTTTCCGCAGTGGCGAGATGATATGGTTCTCTTTTGAGCACCTTATAAAGAGGTGCCACCAGTTCTGCGTACCGTGGTATAAATCGGTGGAAACAATTTCCGAAACCGAGGAAGCTATGGAGCTCAGCACTCGTCTCTGATGTTGGCGATTTGCAAATAGTTTCCGCGTGGTCCGGGTGTATTGTCACATGTCCGCTGCAAATTAAATGCCCCAGAAATTCCAGTTGTGTTTGTGGTTCCACGACTGATTTGTCGTAGTTGATAGTGAATTTTTTCGCTTGTAATTTCTCGCAGAGTTTGGTAATCCTCTCCTTGCACTCCTCATAAGTGGCTCCAATGACGGCAACGTCATCTACATAAGGAATTGCCCACGTTGTGAATTCCCTAATGACTTAATCAATGGTGCTCTGAAATATGGCAAGGGCGACCTTCAAACCAAATGGCAATCTGGTGTATTCATACAATGCTCTAACACCGTAAAATGCCGTGAGTGGTCGACTTTCAGAAGAAGGATTTAGTCAAATCAATTTCGGCGAAGTATCGTCCTTAACATATCCTGTATGTTGGGCCATGGGTAACTGTTGCCAACCAGGTGTGCATTAAGAGGGACGTAGTTGCCGCATCGGTTTACCCGGCGCAGTAACAATGCGTGGCCTGAACGCCCACGGTGACATTGATGGCACGATAATCCCCCTTTCAGCTTCGTCTCTCACTCCTAACGGATATACGTACTGTTTTGTTTACGACTGGATTTAGTCGTAATTCGGGGTCACGGAGCTTGAGCCGCACTGGTTCCACTTCAGCCACTGGTAAAACTAATTCCGATGTGCTAATTGCAAGGCAGCGTTGGACCTTCGGCGGTAATTTTTGGCAAGCGAATGTCTCTTGTAATTGGGGTCCAATCCTTGGATGAATTCCTCGTCGTATCCTCATTCTCTCCTGACAAAGCAATGTTCGTATCTCCCGAGGTAATCTGGCGCAGTAGCGGTACAACATTAGCTTCAAGAACGGTTGCACACGATAACCTCGCAAATGATCACAATCGTTTTATTGACCCGTTTTAGCGGCCTTCATACAGAGGACGACGCTCTTCGACCGGCTGCACTGGGCGCACACCCAGGAGTCCACCGCATGCGACGGCAATTGCAAGCCCAATATTTCTGGCCAAACCTTTATCGCGACATCGAACAGTGGACAAGAGAATCCTTGGTCTGTGCACGCCTGAATCTGAGGCCAACTGTTGCGAAAGACGTCGGCTCACTCTCGCGGCCATTCTTCAACGAGCTCATCTCGTTCGACCTAATCGGCCCGCGGGCAGTAGGAGGAGTTAACTACCGTAGCCGTCATCGACCATTCCACGAGGTACTTAGAAGCCCAAGTGATAGGCGACAAAAGCGCACGGACCGTGAGGGACTTTGCAGTCACCCATTGGCAGCAGTACTTCGGTGTGCCCATCGCAGTCCTTGTAGACGGCGGTAGTGAGTTCAAGAGTCAGTTTTTCCTGGCAAAGCAAGTTGTAGGTAACCTCACCCTGCCGACCGCAAGGCAACGGCGTAAACGAATCCAGCCCTCTCTCTCCGCACAGTGGCAAGACCTTCTCCAACCGCTGCATCATCTCCGGCACCGCGTCCGTCGCGATGATGATATCATCAATGTAACACAGAGTGCGATCGCAACTCAGGCTCGAGATGTCTCAAGCTCGCTTTGTACGGCTTGCCGCTCGCCTCGGAACGCGCCTCGTACTTGACGCACGCTATTTTTGGGTTCTCCCATACGTCTCTGTATGCGACTAACAGATTCCACAGCTCGTCCCTCAGGCTCTGGTCCAGGTGTCCCGTGCCCTCCACGAATGCCTGCCGCTGCCTCTCGAATGGATCCTCCGACTGCTCCTCTACCACTGGTGGCTGCTCTTTGTACTTCTCCGCAAGCTGTATCTCATCAACTGCGCCTCTCTGCGCCGCCAGGACCAACGCCTTCCCGGACCTTCTCTCAATCAAACCGCTCCAATTCTACCCTCCCCAGGAGGTTCGGGGCCGACGGTTGGTCATGCACCGCGAACTCTACTTCGTCCGTCTCGCCGTGCACGGTTACCGGTACCGGGTCCGCCACGGGTAGTGATCCTGAACCCAGCACTGTGCTTACTTGCTGTCGGCACTGCGACATTCTTACGCCAGCGCGACTGCAATCCTCTCTCCTCAGCAGGCTTACCTCTGCGCCTGTATCCTGCTGGAACTCAATCTCGGCCCGCTTCACGAGAGCCCTTACCGAAAATTTCGGTCGTCTCTCGACTCCACGGGAACCGTGACTCGTGGCTCCAGGGCCATGTCCTCTGTTGGCTCATTCCGACGTTTCGCGCCCCCTGGACCGTCACTCTTCACTACCTTCTCGCCTGCGGCCACTGGCATGCCGACGTCCTCTCCTGGCGCCGGCTGGCCC
>NW_011645793.1:100095-102122 GCF_000223845.1 Gregarina niphandrodes | reverse complement strand
AAACCGCTCCAATTCTACCCTCCCCAGGAGGTTCGGGGCCGACGGTTGGTCATGCACCGCGAACTCTACTTCGTCCGTCTCGCCGTGCACGGTTACCGGTACCGGGTCCGCCACGGGTAGTGATCCTGAACCCAGCACTGTGCTTACTTGCTGTCGGCACTGCGACATTCTTACGCCAGCGCGACTGCAATCCTCTCTCCTCAGCAGGCTTACCTCTGCGCCTGTATCCTGCTGGAACTCAATCTCGGCCCGCTTCACGAGAGCCCTTACCGAAAATTTCGGTCGTCTCTCGACTCCACGGGAACCGTGACTCGTGGCTCCAGGGCCATGTCCTCTGTTGGCTCATTCCGACGTTTCGCGCCCCCTGGACCGTCACTCTTCACTACCTTCTCGCCTGCGGCCACTGGCATGCCGACGTCCTCTCCTGGCGCCGGCTGGCCCTTTTTTCTTGTCGGCGCTCAGTTCCTTGTTTACGAATTTTTGCACCGTCTTCAGGTAGTCGGTTCTGGTTCTAGCTCCACGGACATTCAGCATCGCTTTGCCTTCTCCGACCTCCATGAACGTCTTCAATCCTGAGTCCTCGTCTGTGAGGTAGTGCCTCGGGCACATCCTTGCCCAGAGCCCTTTCCGGGCGCACTTGGCGCACCTATCATTGCCGTGGGGGCAGTCTTTCTTGCGGTGGCTCCTCATGCCACAGCTGCCGCGCTTGTTGAAGCGCGCCCCGTCATCCGACGTATCCGAGTCAGACTCTTGTCTCTCGTGGGCCACTTCATCGTAGCGAAGACCGGTCTCGCTCTCTCCGAGAGCGGCGCGAGCTTATGGAGCACCTCTATCACCGTTCCATCGCACTCGAAGTGGAACTCTTTCGCCCACCTGTTGTCTACCGCCGCGCTCAGGATGGACTGTTGCAGCAGCATCCCCGGAATCGTGATCCTTGTGCCGTAACGGACCTGCAGCCTCGTCAGGCGGTGCAGCCGTGTCGGCAGCAAATCGTGGAGGGTTGGCACCTCTTCCGGTGCCGGATAGACGCAGGACCTGAAGCACCGGCTCAGCAGAGTGCTGTCCGGGTACAGGGACCTTGCTACGTCCAACAGGAACCTTTCTACTGCCACTCCGGGGCCTCTCCTACACCCATTCAAACGCGCCCTGACGGTGCTGCCTGCGTCGTACGAGGAGCCCTCGGTGTCGATTCTGCTGACTTGCATCGACACTCCACAGCCCACACACCATTCTGCCCTCGGGTCGCAGCCGGCTCAGTCACCATTACCCTGACATAAGTGGTCCCCCATTTTGTCTCAGGCTGAAATTTCCTTTTTTTTTATGTCTGAAGTCGAGCGGTGATGAGAAGCCCACGGTCGAACCAGTTTGGCGACGTCAAGGGGAGCTCGGTGTTGGCTGTAGTCATGGGTCGACACGTCGATGGGAAGGTATCCGACGACGAAACCACAGCCGGACTTGTCGAAGTTTCATCCACGTCCGAGTCCGAGAGGTGGGATGAAGGAGAGAAGTTGCGGACGGTGATCGTCGAGGATCTGAGGTTTCCGGAGGATCTCTCAAGCGGTTGTCTCACCTCCTCTGACGACAGCGATCAAGCAAAGAAGCTCCCGATTTTGATAATCGAGGGCGCGAGGCCCCACACCGACACCGAGGGGGAGCAACTGGCGCGGCCAACTGCCAGCTTTTGGCGAAGGCCCTGGTTCGCTAAGGGCGTGGGAGGTGCCGCAGGCACTGCGTTCGTGACATACTTGATCTTATTGCTCCAAGCTGGCGACCGCCCCAGTGACGATGTGGTGTCGGCCTCCTCCTCTGTGTCTGAGGTCACCACCTATCACTCTACCCCAGCCACACACAGCTATTCCCTGTCAGACCTTACGACGGTCAAGCCTACTCCGTCAGACCTTACGACGGTCAGGCCTACTCCGTCAGACTTTACGACGGTCGAGCCTACTCCCTACCGTCGCGTCTGGTACGGCTCATCCCTGTCGCCCGATGTTGTCACGGACCTCAGCGAGATCGGCAAAATTTCT
>NW_011645793.1:92030-100075 GCF_000223845.1 Gregarina niphandrodes | reverse complement strand
GGGCGTGGGAGGTGCCGCAGGCACTGCGTTCGTGACATACTTGATCTTATTGCTCCAAGCTGGCGACCGCCCCAGTGACGATGTGGTGTCGGCCTCCTCCTCTGTGTCTGAGGTCACCACCTATCACTCTACCCCAGCCACACACAGCTATTCCCTGTCAGACCTTACGACGGTCAAGCCTACTCCGTCAGACCTTACGACGGTCAGGCCTACTCCGTCAGACTTTACGACGGTCGAGCCTACTCCCTACCGTCGCGTCTGGTACGGCTCATCCCTGTCGCCCGATGTTGTCACGGACCTCAGCGAGATCGGCAAAATTTCTGAGACGGAGCTGGCTCTGATGAAGACACCGATGGACGTGTGCAGGCAGACACACATCGACGTGGGATGGACCGATTCACGCGATATGGTAGCGGCGACGAGCCGAGGCTGGGAGTCATTTATCTGGCTGGATTTGGACTGGGGCGACTGTGCTGAATATGGCGGCAGGATAGTGTGCACGCGTGACCAGAACACGGGCGACGATTACCTTGGGTGTCATTACTTTGGCACTCCGTGGCAATACGATCTTCCTACTGTGTGGGAGGGTATCGTTCGCCACGTGAAGCCTAATAGGTGCTCGTACCGGTGCAACGACCAAGACGAGCACGACAAACTACTGACTGTTCGCCGAGCGCTGGAGATTGCGGGTTCGATTCCCGGCGTTGACTTGGACGGTGTCAGCGAACAGGACCTGTATACAATCGGACGGGAAGTTAAACTATCCCTGGATTTCTGGAAGCATCATGATGGGAGCCCATTTGAGGAGGTAAACCCGCCCAGGTTGGGAGACTGGTTTGACCGCTGCAATGGATCGGCCGAGACACTTTATGAGAGTTTGGTCCGAACTCCGTCGGAGGACGTCGAGCACATGCGGTTTGGGGGAGTCACTGGGTTCTGGACAGACAAGTACTTGCCGCCGTACTATAGCGCTGCAGTTCGTACAGAAGGCTATGACGTAAAACACCACAGCATCTATTGCTATTTTTTAAGTGAGAGCTCCAAGCAGAAGATTCTAAACGCCTGGAACAAGATCGCCCCTGCCTATCGCCGTCCGGCTTCGTAGTCGTCATCGACCATGCCGCGGGGTGCTTGTGAGAAAGAGTGTCGCTTCTGGTTGGCGAATGGTTTGATTGACTTCATTACTGCTGGGGTCCTCTTGGACCACTCGAATGTTGCAGCCGACTTCAATGATCATCCCCGGAGTCAATTGGAGAGGGCAATTAATTACGGTACAAGGCCGCCTCCACCACGCGTGTTGTCTCACGTAGCTCTCTAAGACTATCTATTCAGTGAACCACCTACTCACCTTTTCCAGTACTACCGAACCTACTCACCTTTTCCAGGTACTGCCGAACCTCCTCACCTGGTACACGTCGACCTTTTTGTTGGGCCTGGATGGTCGTCTCCACCCGACATGCATCGGGGTGGTAAACACCCTCATAGTAAACACCTTCATGGGGAGCGACCATTTGGGCGCGAACCACCTGGCGTCTCCGATCCGTTAAGGGACGATGCTGCGGAGCTTGGGTCGACGAGCACCACGACGACAACTCCTGTTTGTATGTCGGTCGGTGGGTCTTCCTCTAACGGCCGGTTTCTGGGGAGGGACTCGGCCGTTCGCTCTCGGAGCATTTGTTGTCCCACTCACAGGCCGTTGTAGTGGAGACCTGGTAGGTTGGGGTTCACTCCCCTCTATGCTTTGACGAAGTCTTCCTTTGTCGGGGTTGCGGGGAGGTTGAGCAGTCGGGGTGCCCACTGCGTCGTCTCCGTCGTCGTCGTCGATGCTATGTTGTTGGACTTTGGAGCGCGGGGGTGTGACGAAGACGGGAGAGCGCGGGGGTGTGACGAAGAGGCCCGGACACTCTTTCGAGGCAGTTGTTTCAGTGGTCAAGGTCAAAGGGCTGCGACCGGGTTTTGCTAGGTCGGAAAAGGGCGACCGACCCGTGGAGTGTTTGTCATCCCCCAAGCACAAATATAAGAAGGCGCGTCCAACGAAGCCCTCAACTGTCGAAGGTGTCAAAATCAAAACGTCCCTCATCCAGCGCGGTTATGAATGCACCAAGGCGCTCGCTCAGGCGTCCCGCCTCCCTTTGGCACGCCTCCAGCTTTGCCGGGAAGCAAAGTTGATAGAATGGGTTGCAGTCTACGACCTTACATTTGACTTGAGTGTACACGTTACCCTGAGATGAACGGATCTTGCAGCCTAGCCGTTGGAACGATTCCTCGCTTACGACAGTCTGCTGGAGACTGCTCTTATCCAGCGCGTCCCAAAGAGCCGCTTCCGTCTCGTCCATCATGCCGGGCTTCGGCGCGGCTGGGGCATTGTCGAGCCATCGAAGCACCCCTTGTTCAACAACAACTCTGTAAGTCTTTTCGTCTCGGCTCCGAACTAACAACTTGAACAGTTCGGATGGTGACATTCCGATAGGCTCACACTCCCCATCGTGCACATCCACCACAATTGCACCCAAAGCAATTGCACCAATCTCACCACAGCTATTAGCACCACACCTCACAGCTCTAGACATTGATTTCACAAAACCGATTTTTACAAAAGATCACTCACTTGCCGAAGCACCCGCTTCCTAGGCTTCGGGTGGGCGGTTGCATCACGGTGTGACTGTATTTACCATCATGAATCTTCACCATGAATCTTTACCTAAAATTTTGAAAAAAACCCTACTGGAAAATAACCCTTCCGCACTCCGTTTAACCCTTCCCCGTCAGCTCAGTCGACCCCCCTTCGCCCACGAGGATTCGTCAACGGTGGCAATACTGTGTGCCGACATTCCTACTGTGCCGCGTGGACATGCTCACAAAAACGTTTGGTTTTTGTAACGAGACGTAACGAGCTCTATCGCGTCGTCGACGTCTCAATGACAGCGTTGCCGGTGGTAGGTGTCGCCCGTGACGGCATTTTTCGCAATCATTGGCTCACCGCTTGTTCGGTAATCGAGTTGGATCCGAACATGTCTGTGACAATCAACAGCGGCGATCGGACGTACCACATCAGTTCGAATGCGGGCATTAGGAAGGTAAGTATCGTTAGTGAAGAAGATAGCCTGACCTTCGACGTGGCGCGCATAACCACCTTTCCTACTGCCGCCACCACGGCTGAGACAGAGATGGAGCAATCCGTCTACGACCCACTAGCGCAACAGTCCCGAGCGGATACCCTGGAACCTAGCCCGTTCAGCGCCGAACAGATTCGCTGGGTCAGCGGGTGTGCTGATCCGGACTGCAGCTGCGCTCTGGAGGCGGCCGCCCGGCAGCCGGCTGCCGGAGACCCGAACGCAGGTTGGAAGGATCCGAACTCCGGCTGGAAGGGGCTGAAAGGGAAACAGAACTCTTTGTACTTCACGCGGTCGGCACTTTACTCAACCCTTGCTCCTGGCAGGGCAACCGGCAAGGGGCACCCGGAACAGTCCGCGGACTGCTCCGGAGCACTAGTTCATGATCCGCATCTCCACGGACCGCCCTTTCAGTGTGCCCCCCTATATCACGGTGTCCCCGCGTATCACGCCGCGTGTCACGGTGGCCCGACGTATCACGGTGCCCCGCCCTTTCCTGGTGCCGTTTTGGTTGACGGCGCACCCGCCGTTAACGGGTCCAACCTGAACTGGTTTGGTCCCGTTCGGCTTTCTCTGGAGGGTGCGGAAGGCCCGAGCAAGGAGTCTGTGCGCGGGACTGCGAGGCGTCTGGCTCGGTTGATTGGGGAGCGCGCGGGCAGCGCCGGCAAAAATGTATGCACACGCGTGCGACGCGGCGGCGACGCCGTCCTGACCGGCGCCGCGCGCTTCCTACGACGACGCGCGGCGGCGGCACAACAGACGGCTTCACGAAGCGTGACCAAGACCTCCGCCAAACTCCCCGCCTTTCGCAAACGACGCGAAGCCGGCCAACACTCGACGCCGGAAGCCGAGTTCGCGGAGTCGGCGTGACGCTGGATCGTGACGCTGGACCGTAACCAAGTACCAAAGAAAAAAGGCTACGTAGAATGTTGGCGCACCACCACCAGGGAGGACACACACTACAGGAGAGTGTTTGCACATCAAAGAATCGCGCGCGATAAAAAAAGGACCGCGCGCACACGAGAGGCGTGTAGTCAACTCCTCTACGTGGAGATATATAGTTCCGTTGTTCTGAGCCGATATTCTGACCATATATATTCAGTGTTGGATGACGGCGCCCTTACCTAGCTAGTGAGTGTGTCCTGAAGGGCGCCGTTAGTCAGGGCCTGTCGGTTTTATGCCCGGTACCGGTAGAGCACTGCGTACAGGGAGTGGAACACTTCGTTTGCGTCTCGAGGCGAAGTGCAGCCGGAGATGACCATGCGGCCAGAGACGAAGATGAGAGCGGTCGCCTTGAGTTCTGGTCGCGGGTTAAATCGGTAGACCAGGCCGCAAAAGATTTCGGGCTCATATGAACAGAAGGGGCCATGGTCCTGAGCAATGTTTTCGAGCCGGACAGGAAAGCCACAACTAATGGAATGAACAATAAGTAAGGGAGCTGTCGGTGGGGGAGCTGTCGGTGGGGGTGGCCAGCTGGGGGGGTGGATGATCACCACGTGGGGGTGGCCATCTGGGGGGGTGGATGATCACCACGTGGATGATCACCACGTGGATGATCACCATGTGTTTGTTACTTGGCGGTGCAGACGAGTGTGCAGATTTTGAAGTTGTTGAAAGTGACTTCTGGGTGTCCGCTTTTTTGTAGTAGTTTGGCTAGCGTCTTCGCAGTCTTTTTAATGGCGGGAAGAGAAGCGCGCCCGGCGAGAGTTACGCGTCCGTTGGGGAAGACGGAAGCGGTGAGACGTGGGTCGACGAATCGGACGACGGCAGCGTTAAGTTTGCGGGGATTGTATTCGACATTACGTGTACTAACCGTGACCAACCTCAAGTCCAATTGGCAACCTGTGTAAAAGGCCACCACGCAATTGACCACACGAACTGCAGGTACTTGATACTGTTCAACAGATAAAGCCTCAGCCGTCGCATTGCCACAACTTATCATGGGACCACCGGCCAATACATCCGTACCCTCTTCCGCAAACCCCAAGGTGTTCTCATCCTCCTGGAATGGGTCATAATCTTCACACTCAAAATCACCTCCATCGAAATCCATAATAATAATTCCAACAGTCGCGGGCCCGTCCTGGGAAGGATTACATGAAGGACTCTGGTCTATTTCTGGATTCGAACGTGGGGTCGGTGGGATTCGAACGTGGGGTCGGTGGGATTTGAAAGCGGGGTCGGTGGGATTCGAAAGCGGGGTCGGTGGGATTCGAAAGCGGGGTCGGTGGGATTCGAAAGCGGGGTCGGTGGGATTCGAAAGCGGGGGTCTAGACGGTGTGCGTAAAAGTGTGTGTCATTGCACCTTTGTAGTTGAGCAATGGCGGAGTTCGGACAAACGGGAAAGTGGCTGGTGGTACCGGTGAAGTTATGCGTAGCGTTTTTGGGAGCGTACTACGTGTTTAGTGCGTTCTTCGGTTTGGGTTCGATGATCTTTAGTGGATTACCGATGATGATGACTATTCATGATACGGGTACAATATTCGGTGCGGAGCCGTCGATGGAATTCCTAGAACGGTTCCCCGAATCTGGCGGTTACCCCTTGGTACCATGGATGGGACAGCTGTATAGTCTGGAAATGATCGTTATGTCCGTGGCCGGTTTCTTCACGTTATGCGTGATGCTCTGCGCGTTCTCGGTCTTTGCCAAACTTTTGTACTTCTCTACACTCGTGTATGGTGGCGTCTGGTTCACCACCCATCTCGGACTGCTCTACTGCTACCAAAAGCGCTTCTTGCTCGACTTCGTCCCCGGCATTCGCGGCCAACGTGAGTTCCAGGCTCTCGTCTTCGGTGAGCTTACTTGGCCTAGCAGTTTCTGGTATCAATATGCCGCCAAACTCATCTTCAATCTTTACGTCACTTACGCCATTGCCGATCTCTACTACTCTTATTACCTCATCCTTAAAGCTGGTGGAAGTGGCTGGGAACTTCTTCCTGCCGAAGAACTCCCTGGCTGGGATAGGTACCAGGCAAAGATAGCTCACAAATGGGAAGACGACCAGGAACAAGGCCCCCGAGAGTCCGGACCTCGCCCAGAGGAACTCCAGGCCCTTCTCGAGCAACTCCAAAGAATGCAGGCGAACGGCGAAGTACCTGCTGGCATGCTTCCACAAGGCATGATGCCACCCGGCATGATGCCACAAGGCATGATGCCACAAGGCATGATGCCACAAGGGGCCTTCCCCCGTCCTAATGGCCAGGGACCCCCACCCCCTCAGACCGGCATCACTGTCAGGGAGGAATGAGCCATACTGACGCCATACTAAAGCTCTACAAACCAAACAAGTGCACAGAGTGTGTGCTAACTAATGTGAAAAATAATTACGACCGGACAGGATCTCAACCATCTCCACCATCTACACACCGATCATTGAGACCTGTAGTTAATCGCTGACAACAGACCTGATCTACCTAGCGATATAACTCTGAATAACGTCGTTTTTGACTAATAGACACTGCTAACTAAACACTGGGGCTATTAACTCATTGGCATGGTAGTAAGTGTGCATAAGTCGAATACTTGAGGACATAATAGGTATGAATAAATGGTACGTATAGATACATGGTAGGTATGGGTAAATGGTAGGTATGGGTAAATGGTAGGTATGGGTAGTCAAGTCAAACTTTCTGTTGGGTGTTTGTGGCTTCCACTTCTGCTTCAGTTTCGGTTTTGTTTAGTTCTGTTCTGGAGTATAGGTTTTTGTCGGATTTTGGTTGGCTTGGAAGTTTGTTGAAAGCAGGATGTTTGATGCTAGGTAGTGGTACTAGATCAGTTGGTATAGGAGAGAAGCCGGTGGCTACACAATGGTTGAGTGTAAGGACGCCAGGTGTGTGATGTTTAGTGGTGTGTGGATCGGTATGGCTGAACATGGAGACCTGTGTGAGTACACCGGAGCCGGAGTGGGTGAATTTGTGTGGTTTCCTTTTGTGCATAGCTTCATAGATATAATGTCGATCTACGGCAGGGAATACGAAGTCACTGGGTTCTTCGGATGCTGCAGCTTCATGTTCGTCTTCGCCAAGTTTAACAATTTTCTCGGCCACCTTTTGCGTGACGAGCGACAACATGCCTTTGATAACCTGTCGATGTAGCATGGCGAGTGGCAGGTGACATGACTTGGTGCCGAAGGGTTGCTGTAACGCGGCGTTGACAATAAATATTCCATGGTAAGCAGCACTTGTAGCAAACACTATTAAAAGACAAACAGTAATGCTAGGTACAAATGCGGAGATGACAAACGGAGATAGGAATGCTACAAAAATGTCGCTGAATGCTAACGATTGATGCAACGGTAATGGTAGCGGGAACTGCGCAATCTTTTTAGCAATCGCATATGCGTTTACGTAGTTCACTAAACTCGTCCAAACCTGGGCCACCACCGGAGGATTCCGTATATCCAATCCACCACTCGCTAATCGAGATGCTAGTAAGTCCTGTAGCCAATATAACACCAGAGCACTCTGATCATCCACCGAATTTAATTCACGCATTTCTGTCTCGGTCATACCACCAAATACATCCAACGGCTTACCCACTATTGTAGCCTCACATTTCAAACTTGCTATACACGTCGCATGTAGTAAACTTGCCGTGTGCACTACCTGTGCCTTCCATTCCGTACCCGTCAACCCGTCCATTTCCCGCTCCGTCCGTTCATACGAAAATGCCAGAGATACTACGTTCAACAATGCCTGACCCATCTGGCATAACGCCGATAACGCCTCCCAGTAACGGTTGTAACAGATAGACGTCATGAAAGCCAAAACAATACCCGCCGTCTACAACACCGGGGGAGGAGGTAGGGGGGGATAGGGAGGGGGTAGGGAGGGCGGACACACGCTAGAGGGGAGGGCGGACACACGGCTAGAGGGGGAGGCGGACACACGGCTAGAGGGGACACGGCTAGAGGGGGAGGCGGACACACGGCTA
>NW_011645793.1:84805-91691 GCF_000223845.1 Gregarina niphandrodes | reverse complement strand
CCCCCCCCCAACCTCTGTCCGATCTGATGTTTGACAGACGATGAGCCAAGTTAGCGGCGGCACAGCGCGACGCAGTCTACCCAGCAAGCACAGTCGTTCTGAAACGTGTCCAGACGACGCTACCAGCGCCGGACCCCTACGTTCGCACTCGGGCAGCCCGACTTCGGGCGCAAGCCCGACTTCGGGCAGCCCGACTTCGGGCAGCCCGACTTCGGGCGCAAGTCCGCATTCCGCCTTCCGCCAGCAACGCAGCTCCAGCACCGCCCAGCCGCGACTCGACCTCTCGAGGGACCGTTCACTGCAACGCGGGACTAGCGCGGCCTCGAACCCGCTCCACGCACAGCGGTCGCCGCTAAGCAGTAAGCAACACTTGTTTGGTTCAATTCAAACACACACACGTCCGTGTTGCAGATCCGCGGCGTGGCGACGGACGCATGGTGCCTCCGGGAAAAACACCTGCGGGTGCGCGGGTGTTTGACAAGGAGGTATTCCGCAAGGCAATTTCGTTGGTGCCATCGGCGGGACACATTCCGTTGACGGGCACAGGGCGGAAGCCGGAGCTAGGCGCGAAGGTGTGGGTAGGCGTGAGTTTCAACATCACGGCCCAGACGGAGGAGCGACTGGCGGCCCGTCTAGGTTCGACGGGTTTGGTCGTCCGACGAGAGTCGTACCTGGCGTTCGCCCAGAAGTCGCTCTCGCTGCTACGATCGCCGAGCAGTTTGGGCTCGCCCGCAGCTGTGGCCGCGAGTAAGGGGCTACCTCCGCGACCTGCCCGACGACTGTCGCCTCCTGCCGTGGCCGCTGCCGTCCGTGAGGCGGGACTGGGCAGCCCTGGAGACAAGACATTGTTGGCGGGTAACAACAGCCTGGGTGGCACCAGCACCGGCCTGGCGGGGGGCAGCAGCAGCCCCCTGGCCGGGGGCAGTAGTACCCCCCTGGCCGGGGGCAGTAGTAGCCCCCTGGCGGGGGGCCTGGCGCCGGCGGGGGTGAAGAAGCTGAAGTTGGAGTCAGGCTCGGGTATCCGGGCAGAGGCGGTGGCGAGTGCGTTTCGATGTGTAGGTTCGGTAGCAGTGGAGTTGAGTTTCTCGGCTGCGTTTGGCGAAGGCGAGGGATGGCTGGGATGGTTGTTACGGCCTGGTGCGGCAGGGTTCTTGCGTGCGCCAGAGAAGGTGGCAGTGGCTGGCACGCCGGTGGCGGGCGCGTTGGCGTTATCTAACGGGAAGTGGGCGTACGCATTAGTGCACCGTTCGCGACGTGTGCATGTGTGTGCAGTGAATGTAGTACAGGTGGTGTGTGCTGCGTTGGAATGTCTGGCGGTGAATTTGAAACGTGTCCAACAGGAGGCAAAGATCTGTGGCCTGTGGCCGACTTACACGGTGGCGTTCCGTGTGGAAGAGACGCCGGAAACCTTGATGTGGCTTTGTTCTCCCGTCACACATGCGGCTGGTGAACTCCCGGTGGAACCCAAACGGCCTACTGGACGTACCAGTCTCGGCGCGGTGCCAGTTGCAGCTGGGGGAAAAGGGAGTAGTGGGGGAAGGAGGAGTAGTGGGGGAAGGAGGAGTAGTGGGGGAAGGAGGAGTAGCGGGGGAAGGAGCGGGAGCACAGCAGGACGAAGTGCAGGACGAAGTGGGAGTCCAGCGCTCAGGGGAAGGAGCGACAGTGCAGGACGGAGTGACAGCGAAGTCGGCACATTGCCAGCCCAGATATTGGGCGACGGACAACCGCTTCTAAACTATATCCGCCAAGACCTATCCTTCTCCATGAGCAGGTTCAAATCCTTCCTCACCCACCATACACATCTCAAACGCTCCTACGTCTCCGTACCCAAATTCATGCACGGCTATTCTAAACAATTACTCAAATTGAAGGAACGTACCGTACCCGTCTACGACCAACTCATCTGGGAACTAGACAAAAACCTGTTTGAAACCATCTGTCCCGCCAAACGATTCCACAAGACCAATCAACGCTGGAAATGCTCTTTGGAAAACCCAACCACCGCTATAACCCCCACGCGACAGCCTCAACCTACTACTCACTTACTACCCGTCTCACGACTCGTCAGAAGCCTCGTCGACTGATGCGGCCAGGGCTACTTCTCGTCAGGACTACTTGTACATAGCCCAGTATGGATCTCTTCCCACGTCTGAAAGAGGCCTAATTATTTTTGAAGCTCTACTGGAAAAGTTCTACTTGACAGTCATCAAAGACAAGTTTCGCCCAGCCAGCGCCGTAAGGTAATTATGACGCCGCGGCAGCAAGGTTTTAATTATCATTGACAAGTGACGGGTACGCCAAATGTGTGACATTTGCTGCACGTTATTTACAGCAGCTGGCGGTTTAAGGAGGTCAGTCGTCGTGGACGTCGTCCTGTGTATTTGGGGGGCGGTGGCGGTGGCCAGACACGCGTGTGCGCGCGCTTTTTTTAATTCGGTGAAAACAGAAAGTTGCACCTTGTATCGCATGGAGAGTAGTCAGAGTCAAAAGAGAGGTCGAGAGAACGACGAGGAGACGGAGAGCATAATGAAGATGATGCGGCTTCATGCGGAGCACCGGGGTCCGCGAGAGGTTTCGGTGCAGGGCGATAGTTTGGCGCGACGGTACTTCAAGAGCCGATGGAACAACCAGGCGGCGAGTGGGCACCAGCCGGAGGCAGGCGCAGTCCCGAAGGACTACGTCTGCCACATGTGTGGGGCCAAGGGCCACTTTATAAAGATGTGTCCTCTGCGCGCGGCAACCGGAGACCGCAGGCGACATACCAAAAAGATCAAGGCGGCGTCGGGCATACCGCGCAACTGGTTGCGAGCTATCGACCCCGGCGATACCGCACGCTACGAGACCGTCTACTGTCTACCAAGTAAGTACTTCCGTCAAAAAACCTGCGCGGAAAAACATACCAACAGAGAAACACGGCTACCAGCTGGAAGAACAACAACAAGCTGGACCGCCAAGCGATGGCTTAGCAGCAACCACTTTTATCTCCAGACCAATCTCCAAAGAACCACTACAGAAAACTGCGCCTCTCACGTCGTCCCAGTGGCGCGAGCTAGGCGTGCCATTCCAACTGGTTGTGTCTTTCCACTGGTTGTGTCTTTCCACTGGTTGTGTCTTTCCGCTGGTTCCCTGATTCCATGATTCGAATCCGTGGTTCGTTCGGTTCCACCTTCCGTTCGGTTCCACCTTCCGTTCGGTTTCAATTCTCATTTTCCTTAGCTGGACAGTTGGCCGTCTTAAAACAGGAGCATGCTGTAGCGCCTCCGTCTTATTTGGACGACTTGAAATGTCCTTTGTGCAAGATGCGCTTTCTGGACCCTACTCTTGCGTCCTGTTGTGGTACGTCATTCTGCCGACGCTGCGTCGAGAATTTTGTGGGTCGGTCATGTCCATCATGTCAACGACCACACCTAAGTCGTGCAGACCTCGAGCCCAACACTGCCATCCTGTCTAATCCTTTTGGGAGTCAACCAACCATCAATACAGAGAGAAAAATGAACACCACATCCACCTCCCCGCCACCACCCCCGCCACCACCACCACCACCATCCCCCACTGCCCGTGACACTACCACGAATCCAAAAAAACCAGTAGTCCTCTCGGACTACGCCAGTCCTTTCGCGACCCTAGCCCTCAAACCCGTCACCTAGACCTCCGGACGTGTCCCCCCACCTGGCTGGCCGGTCTGTGGACCTTGCCCCGACTCCGTCGGTCAGCCGGGGCCGACAGGCTCAGCCCGCCAGCCCCGGCCTAGCTAGCCCTACTGGTCCACAGTCTCAACATGTCCAGCCAGCCAGACCTTCGCGGATCAAACACTATTTTTACCGCACACGGTTGCCCACAACACGCGCAAAAATCAAACTATTCTACATGTGCCGGCAGCTGCATTCGACGACGACATCCCACCCGCCCCGCCGCCCGCCCGCCCGCCCGGTTTGACGCCTCCCGACATTGAGGCGTCCCGACTGTGAGGCGTCCCGACTTGATTACTTGGCTCTTGGTCCCGAGACGGGCTGGGTCCCGAGACGGGCTGGGTCCCGAGACGGGCTTTGGTCCCGAGACGGGCTGTTGATTCGTGACTGTGGGGTCGGGTGGAGGTCGTCCGACTCCGTTTCGCCGGTGGTGAAATGCCACCGTGGGGTTAGAGGTCGTCGAGTGTAGTGTTAGGTACACGGTCTGAGTCGTTGTCTGAGCTGCTGCTGGTGCTGAGTGCGCGGTCGGGGTCGCTGGATGAGAGCCAGTCTTGGTAGCGGTGGGTGTTTTCTCTTTGGGGTGGTGGTGGTTCTTCGTCTTGTGGTGGAGGTGGGTGGGGGATAGTGGTGGTTTGTGTGCGACGGGTCTTTTTGCTGGATGGAACTTGCCAGGTGACACGCGAGGCTCCCCAGTTGAGGATTTCACGGAAGATGGGTGCGGGTGTTGCTTCCTCGTCCAGCTGCACTTGTGACCCATCAGAGGCTGCTTTCCAAACGGCTCGAGTCTGGAATTCTTCATACAACATGGAGTGTAACTCAGGACTCAAAGCGGACAATATGCGATGCAGTGCGCGCGTCTCTTTACGCTTCACTGGAGCCGTCGCACCTTCCGCCATCACTCGTCTGGGGGCCTTTGCCTTTTCACGTCGCTCACTTCCCCCACGCCTCTCCGGATACTGCACCACTGAAGGCGGCCCCTCAAAACTGTCTCGTAACGGAAATGCGTTCGTATTGGAGAGGAATAAACTGACTACGTTATGCAACAACATCCAGTGCGGTGACGCCGGCGGAAAGTGACGGAAGCCACAGAGAAACACGTCGTACACGTCATTGAAAGCAGCCAAACATGTACTATATCCGCCTGCCTCCAACTTGCTAAAATCATGACATCAAGCAGGAGAAGCAGGCAGGCAGGCAGGCAGGGTCAGGACAGGATAAGCTTACTGGAGGATCTGTTTGAGCGACAGGACGTGCGGAATGGGTTGTGCGGCGAGTTGTATGTCTCGTTGATGTTGGCTATGGAGGGAATGGCGCGTGACAGGTTGCGCGTCATCTGCGACTGCGGCATCTGGTCGAAGGGTAATGGGTTCGGACGAGTGTGGTAGCCAATCGGCAAAAGGTAGGGCCAGTTCCGATTGTAAATATTTGCGCAGCATCCGTTGGAATGTCAGTGCCCACTCGGGCAATGTCCTCGCACGCGTGTGCGGCTCCACCGGTCGCGCCGCAAACGCCGCGACTTTCAAACCCCGCGCCGCCGCCGGCACCGCCACGAAGCGCCACTGGGCCGCGCCGCTGTCTATACTTGCTCGCGCCGCCAGGAACTACACATATGACCACACACATATGACCACACACGGGGCGGGTAACGTGGCAACATTACGGTGTTCAGTTGAGTCAGTTCATCGTGGGTCAACATCAGCTCGCCGCGCTTGCATCCAGCCACGTGGCCTTCACATAGCGCGAAGGGCAACTCCATTTTTTATTCCAATGGAAGTGGCCGAGCTTGTGCGTAGCGAGGGCACGGAGTAAGTGAGTGAATAGGGGCAGGCCAATGCCACCGGAGTTAGGGTGCTACCGGAGTTGGGGTGCTACATAATACCCACGTTGATAGCCGATGTTGTAACGGCGCTATGCATCATGACCTTGATGCCATACATCTTGACATGGCATCGATGGATGGATGGATGGGATTGCTCAAACAAGAAGAACACCAAAAAGCTCAGGTCGGCAACGCCCTACTCTTGCTACTGAGTTCTTGAGTTGGTAGCGATGTGACGCGTGACCTTCCATCCACGGGACCTCATTGGATGCCTCTTAAAGACGTGTTTCATTTGGAAAAAGTTGTCGACCTGATGCCCATCGATCTACGTTAGTCATCCACCGGCCAGCCAAAGTCGAACACCACTGTCTGACGGGCTCCGATCTGCTGGATGCCTTCACTGCTACCGTCTTCACGAATCACTTGAACATTACAGTTGAACTCCTGAAGCATGTTCGGACTAAACTTGACGTTCATAATTCTGTCCCACATGATCGCCTCCTCGCAGCTGGCCGCATCCTGCTCCGATGCCATTTCAGCAGGATCCAGCCAGTGGACCAACCCGTCTTCGATGCGAACCCTGTAAGTCTTTTGGTCCCGGCTCCGAACTAACAGGTCATACAGTTGTTCCGGCTTCCTTACCGACAGAGCCTCTCCCTCCTTCGCTTGGATTGCAATGACGCCCAAAGCGATTGTGTGGACTCCAAAGTGGCTGCTGGTAACACACTTCACGACTCTTGGCATGACTCCAAAAAAAATTGGCGTTTGTGCCGAAACCGATTTCCCCCGTTCCTCAAAGGCCGCGAGACCAGTAAAGGAGGTAAGGACAATCCTTAAAGGAGGGAACCTCGTGCCGAGAACCCCTGAAATGGGAGAATCGATCGCTAGTGCTGGCTCTCGTCTGAGTTAGTCCCAGTTCGAACGTCTTTTGGGACATAAAAGACGTTGGGCATATTTGGGACAACGCGCGCGTGTTTGCACCGCATCACTAGGGAGAGACGTTTTTAAGGGTTGAAACCAGGACTCCAGAAAATGCTACCAACCCAAAGCGATCTCCCTCCTTCCTTCGAGGCCTCTCCCTGTGGCGGAGAGCCCAACAAACCTACGCCGGAGTTCTTCCCCAGTGGCGGGAAGAATTTCGGAACAACTGGTAAACAACCTGGGTAATCCCCAATGGAGCTGGCCAATGCTGGTAAGGACAGATACAATTTCCAGCAAACCTTCAAGACGGAGTACGAACTTGGGTACCTCCCGTACTACGAGGTACTTGGCCGTCTTGATGCGGGAAAACCACCCTGCCCGTACTGTTCCACACGGTGGACGACACTCTACCAACCTTGCTAAGCTATCCGCAGCAGATCGCATTCGGTTCAGGATC
>NW_011645793.1:83937-84785 GCF_000223845.1 Gregarina niphandrodes | reverse complement strand
TCTGAGTTAGTCCCAGTTCGAACGTCTTTTGGGACATAAAAGACGTTGGGCATATTTGGGACAACGCGCGCGTGTTTGCACCGCATCACTAGGGAGAGACGTTTTTAAGGGTTGAAACCAGGACTCCAGAAAATGCTACCAACCCAAAGCGATCTCCCTCCTTCCTTCGAGGCCTCTCCCTGTGGCGGAGAGCCCAACAAACCTACGCCGGAGTTCTTCCCCAGTGGCGGGAAGAATTTCGGAACAACTGGTAAACAACCTGGGTAATCCCCAATGGAGCTGGCCAATGCTGGTAAGGACAGATACAATTTCCAGCAAACCTTCAAGACGGAGTACGAACTTGGGTACCTCCCGTACTACGAGGTACTTGGCCGTCTTGATGCGGGAAAACCACCCTGCCCGTACTGTTCCACACGGTGGACGACACTCTACCAACCTTGCTAAGCTATCCGCAGCAGATCGCATTCGGTTCAGGATCCCTTAGAGAAAACCGTGAAGCCCCGATGCGGAACGGAGCTGCCTCTGATCTTTGTCGTCGCCCCAGGGAAGTCGGAAGAGACTAGCGAGGCATTTGCACGGGACCTGCAGGACCTGGCGAGTCCTCAGGGGCCCAGGAAAGCGTGCGTGGAGCCCATCAAAATAACCACCACGAGCGAGCCGCGAAGGGAGCCGGCTCGAAGGATGAGTCCGGAGCACGCTGGAGATCCTGCAGCCCTTACGGGAGAAAGGTTTGGTCGTGCCTGCAGAGCCAGGGGCATGGGCGGCTCCGGCGTTGCTCGTGCCCAAACGAGACGGCAAGCGGCGGTTAGTCATTGACTACCGTCGCGCCAACTACCAACTCTTACACT
>NW_011645793.1:80684-83917 GCF_000223845.1 Gregarina niphandrodes | reverse complement strand
GGTCATGCCTGCAGAGCCAGGGGCATGGGCGGCTCCGGCGTTGCTCGTGCCCAAACGAGACGGCAAGCGGCGGTTAGTCATTGACTACCGTCGCGCCAACTACCAACTCTTACACTCCCCTCCCTTCAATGTCCGACATCCTTCAGGTTTTCAGCGAGGCACGTCTCTTCTCCAAGATCGACCTGAAGTATGCCTTCTGGCACCTGCCAATCACCCAGGAAAGCCAGAAGTGTACTGGGTTCACCGTAGGTCCAGCACACCATTTTCAGTGGACGGTACTCCCACAGGGGCACAAATGTTCCCCTACAGAGTTCCAGCGGATCATGAATACCCTATTTGCAGACGTGCTGGCGGGAACGGAGGTGCGCATCTACATCGACGATATCGTGGTAGGAACTCGGGATTTCATCCGACATGAGGAGTTGCTGCTGACCGTGCTGCGCCGATTAGTGAAACACCGTTTCGCGTTAAGCTGGGGAAAGGTGGAATTGTTCAAGCCCGAAGTTCGATTCCTGGGATGCATAATCGGAAAAGGTACCCTGACCCTGACCGGATCAGGGATCTCCTCGCTGTCCGAGCCCCGGCCTCTCAAAAGGAGCTACGCACCTTCCTGGGCGCGGTACAGTTTTTAGGTCCGCACCTGCCAGGACTGAGCCTGGTGGCAAAACCACTATTTGCGAAGAGCTCACCTACGCGGAAATGGACGTGGGACTCGGACTCCCAGGAAGCTTTCGACGAGGTCAAGGGAATCATAGCCAAGGCAGTGAGTGGCATTAACTATGCCAAGGCGGGGCACTTCCAGGAATTGGGAGGCACGCCAGACGAGGGGACGCGAGACCGGTCTGCCTCCTCCTCTCAGACACCCAACTCATTGCCGTGCCTCCCTCATACACGACGGGTCACAGCAATTGCTCTGGGCGCAATTTTAATCCTGGTGAGGGAGGGAGGGAGAGTCCGTGACAGTATCGGCGCCCTCTGAAACGTTCCGCCTGCTGGCTCTGAGTCGGGATAAAGAGACCTACAGGGTTTCCATCAAAAACGGGATGGATGGTTCGCTGGATAGATAGATAGTCCTACAGAGCCACGTAAGACGACAGACGTGGTAAAGGCGGCCTTGTACGGTAACTAATTGCCCCCTCCAATTGACTCCGGGGATGATCAAGGAAGTCGGCTGCAACATTCGAGTGGTCCAAGAGGACGGTAATGAATCAATCATTAGCCAACCGGAAGCGACACTCTGACCGCTTAGTCGGGTTCGCCCTCCACAAGCACCCCGCGGCATGGTCGATGACGGCTACGAAGCCGGACGGCGATAGGCAGGGGCGATCTTGTTCCAGGCGTCTAGAACTGTCTGTTTGTCTTCCTCCGTTAAGAGATAGCAATAGATGTTGTGGTGTTTTACGTCATAGCCTTCTGTACGAACTGCAGCGCTATAGTACGGCGGCAAGTACTTGTCTGTCCAGAACCCAGTGACTTTCTCAAACTGCATGCGCTCGACGTCCTCCGACGGAGTTCGGGCCCAACTCTCATAAAGTGTCTCGGCCGATTCACTGCAGGGGTCAAACCAGGGTGTCAACTTGGGCGGGGATAAATCCTGGAATGGGCTCCCAGGTCGACGTGCGTAGTAATTCAGGAACAGACCAACCTCCCTTCCGAGTGTATACAGGTCCTGTTCGCTGACACCGTCCAAGTCAACGCCGGGAATCGAACCCGCAATCTCCAGCGCTCGGCGCACAGTCAGTAGTTTGTCGTGCTCGTCTTTGTCGTTACACTGGTACGAGCACTCAGTAGGCTTCACGTGGCGAACGACACCCTCCCAGACAGTAGGAAGATCGAATTTCCACGGAGTGCCAAAGTAATGACACCCAAGGTTCCCGTCGTCCGTGTTCTGGTCACGCGTGCACACTATCCTGCCGCCATATGAAGCACAGTCGTTCCAGTCCAACTTCTGCCAGGCAATGCTCGTCGCTTCTACCATCGGCAAGTCATTCTTCGCTTGCACAACGTCGCTGTATGTCCGCCTGCACACGTCCGTCGGTGCCTTCAACAGAGCCAGCTCCGTCTCAGAAATTTTGCCGATCTCGCTGAGGTCCGGCACAAAATCGGGCGACAGGGATGAGCTGTGTGTGGCTGGGGTAGAGTGATACGTGGTGACCTCAGACACAGAGGAGGGGGCCGGCACCACATCGTCACCGGGGCGGTCTCCAGCTCGGAGCAATAAGATCAAGTATGTCACCAATGCAGTGCCTGCGGCACCTCCCACGCCCGCACCGAACCAGGGCCTTCGCCAAAACCTGGCAGTTGGCCGCGCCAGTTGCTCCCCCTCAGTGTCAGTGTGGGACCTCGCGTCCTCGATTATCAACATCGGGAGCTTCTTTGCTTGATCGTTATCGTCTGAGGAGGTGAGACAACCGTTTGAGAGATCCTCCGGAAGGCTCAGATCCTCGACGATCACCATCCGCAACTTCTCTCCTTCATCCCACCTCTCGGACTCGGACGCGGATGAAACTTCGAGAAGTCCCCCTTCCTTCCCGTCGTCGGATACCCTCCCATCGATGGGTCGACCCACGACCACAGCCAACACCGAGCCCCCCTTGACACCACCAAACTGGATTGACCGTAAACTCCTCATCACCGCTCAACTTTAAACATTAAAAAAACATTTCAGCCTGAGACAAAACGGGGGACCAGGGCAACTGGTGAGCTGAATAGCTTGTGGTTCGGGACCGGGCATGTAGACTCAAACCCGCTGACCTACCGTCACTTGCCTCCTCTCGCTGTCAAACTCTCCCTGGCTCCCTCGGACACTCATTATACGTATTGGTGGAGTGTTAGGTGATATATATATATCTTCTCCCAAAAACCCAACCGGACCGGTAGTGTTATGTCTACCCGTTCTCGTCTGTGTGCAACAGTCGATGAGGTATCACTTATCAGGTTCTTGGCGGACCATATCGTGCCTGCAACGGCGGACCTGCGCTACCTACTCTCTCTGAGGCAGGTCGTCGTAATGTGGAAACGTATTTCTCGGAAGTCGCACGCAAGCTATACGACGACTGCAGCCTATACGTGCACGCTTGGTACAAGCAAGTGCACGCATTCAAGACTGAAGACCTGGCGAAGCTCAATAACGTGATAACGGAGAAACTGAGTCGTTACGCGAGATTGGCAAGCAGGTGGGGCTGTAAGGCGAGAGTAGATAAAGGGCAGATGGTCTGTGAGTTACTATTATT
>NW_011645793.1:73289-79982 GCF_000223845.1 Gregarina niphandrodes | reverse complement strand
TCTCAAGCGAGGAGTAGCGAATACCGCAACCTTACACGCGCCACGGCCAGGAAGTCCGTACGTAGTATACAGGGATGCCTCCGGAGTGGGCGTAGGAGCAGCGCTCATGCAGGAGCAAGACGGCCAAGAAGTGCCCCTGGAGTATGCAAGCCGTAAGTTGTCGGACACAGAACGAAGGTGGGATACCCGAGAGAGGGAGCTCTACGCCATCAAGTACGCGCTAGAGAAATGGCGAGACTACCTCGGCCTAGAGAAGTTTGTGGTACGGACGGATCACAACAACCTCAGATACCTAGCGACGGCCCACACGGGCAAGGCCCAGCGTTGGGCATTGTACCTAGTGCGATTTAACTTCGATATAGAGTTCCTACAGGGAAGTCAGAATAACGTTGCCGACTGGCTTTAGGTATGCCGCTCCAGACATCGACGAGGATGATCTGTTAGACACCATGGGACTACCGGTCAAGCAGGTGGACAAGATAGACGTGGGCATAGATCTGCCGAGTTTGGCGGAGGTGAGGCGTGCAGTCCAGGAGGAGGGCCAACCAGGACACAAAGGTTATGTAGAGCGCGACGGGTCGAGGGTACGTGCCCGGGGCTCTACGAGAGAGTAATTCGCGGCTTGCACTACGGACGAGGAGGAGCACACATGGGTGTGACAAAGACTGTGAGAAGAGTAGCGCAGTACTTTGTGTGGTCGGGCATGCCGGCATTGACACCTTCCACAGTTGAGGGCTTCGTTGGACGCGCCTTCTTATATTTGTGCTTGGGGGGGATGACAAACGCTCCACGCCGTGGTGGACGACAAAACTAGTTCGGGGCCGGCATTGGCGGTGCGGCTGGTCCCCATATGCGAAGTACACTCCAGGCTTCGGGTCGGTCGGGCCTTTTCCGACGTGGCAAAACCCGGTCGTTGCGCGGCAGGGCAAAACTGAAACAGCCCGGACACCTCGGAGAGGTTTCGGTGCGTCTTCGTCACACCCTGGCGACCGACGACGACGAAGGAGACGACGCACTATTGGTGAAGGTCGCGGCTATGTGGGCACCCCGACTGCTCAATCTCCCTGCGCCCCCGACAAAGGAAGACTTCGTCAAAGCATAGAGGGGAACCCCAACCTACCAGTTCACCACTACAACGACCTGTGGTGGATCCATCTCAGGACACAGAAGATCTACGTCCCCTGCCAGTTGCGCACACGGCTGGTCATCCATTCCACTTAGGTCCGAGCGCCCACCTGGGAGTCGGCAAGAGGGTTTAAGCCTTACACTACTGGCCCAACTACGCCCAGGACATCGAAAAAATGACCAGAGGTGCCTCATGTGACCAGACAAAAGACACCACCGGTGCACCAGCAAAAGCGACAGGGGCGCTGGGAAAGGCCGCCGCCATGGACGCCGTTTCACTCGACCACGCGACCCGATACGACGTTGGACCTTCAGGACCTTCTACCGGCTCTGGGTCGTTCCACGAATAGTACTGACGGACAACGGCACCAGCTTCCGAGGGGTCTTCCGCACAAAGGTAACGTGCCAGTTAGGATGTAAGCACCTAACCGCCGCGCCGTACCGACCACAAGGAAACGACATAAACGCAAGTCCCAATGGCAAGAAGGCGCCAATGGCAAGAAGGCGTCAGAGCCAGGGAACTAATGGTGGATGCAACCACCCACCTGCACAACATAAGGCCCCACTCTGCGATAAACACATCCCAGTACTGCGATAAACACATCCCAGTACGAGGCAGTGTTCGGCAAACTCCCTGTCCTGGACAAAATGCAGGACATGATCCCACCGAGCTCGGAGCAAAAACGCAAGCAAGTGGGACAACAAATGCTCCGAGAGCGAACGGCCGAGTCCCTCCTCAGAAACCGACCGTTAGAGGAAGACCCACCGACCGACATACAAACAGGAGTTATCGTCGTGGTGCTCGTCGACCCAAGCTCCGCAGCATCGTCCCTTTACGGATCGGAGACGCCAGGTGGTTCGCGCCCAAATGGTCGCTCCCCATGAAGGTGTTTACCACCCCGATGCATGTCGGGTGGAGAGATACGACCATCCAGGCCCAACAAGGAGGTCGAGGTGTACCAGGAAAAGGTGAGGAGGTTCGGCAGTACCTGGAAAAGGTGAGTAGGCTCACCGGATAGATAGGCCCAGAGAGCTACGTGAGACAACACGCGTGGTGGAGGCGGCCTTGTACAGTAATTAATTGCACTCTCCAATTGACTCCGGGGATGATCAAGGAAGTCGGCAGCAACATTCGAGTGGTCCAAGAGGACGGTAATGAATCAATCATTAGCCAACCGGAAGCGACACTCTTTTTCGGCTCTGACCGCTTAGTCGGGTTCGCCCTCCACAAGCACCCCGCGGCATGGTCGATGACGGCTACGAAGCCGGACGGCGATAGGCAGGGGCGATCTTGTTCCAGGCGTCTACAACTTCCTGCTTTTCTTCCTTTCTCTAGCAAAAGATGTTGTGGTGTTTTACGTCATAGCCTTCTGTACGAACTGCAGCGCTATAATACGGCGGCAAGTACTTGTCTGTCCAGAACCCAGTGACTTTCTCAAACTGCATGCGCTCGACGTCGTACGACGGAGTGACCCAACTCTCATAAAGTGTCTCTACCGATCCACTGCAGTGGTCAAACCAGTCTCCCAACTTGGGCGGGGATAAATCCAGGAATGGGCTCCCAGGTTGACGTGCGTAGTAATTCAGGGACAGATCAACTTCCCTTCCGAGTGTATACAGGTCCTGTTCGCTGACACCGTCCAAGTCAACGCCGGGAATCGAACCCGCAATCTCCAGCGCTCGGCGGACAGTCAGTAGTTTGTCGTGCTCGTCTTCGTCGTTACACTGGTACGAGCACCTATTAGCTTCACGTGGCGAACGACACCCTCCCAGACAGTAGGAAAATCGAATTTCCACGGAGTGCCAAAGTAATGACACCCAAGGTTCCCGTCGTCCGTGTTCTGGTCACGCGTGCACACTATCCTGCCGCCATGTTCAGCACAGTCGCTCCAGTCCAACTTCTGCCAGGCAATGCTCGTCGCTTCTACCATCGGCAAATCATTCTTCGCTTGCACAACGTCGCTGTATGTCCGCCTGCACACGTCCGTCGGTGCCTTCATCAGAGCCAGCTCCGTCTCAGAAATTTTGCCGATCTCGCTGAGGTCCGGCACAAAATCGGGCGACAGGGATGAGCTGTGTGTGGCCGGGGTAGAGTAATACGTGGTGACCCCAGACACAGAGGAGGGGGCCGGCACCACATCGTCACCGGGGCGGGCCGGCACCACATCGTCACCGGGGCGGGCCGGCACCACATCGTCACCGGGGCGGGCCGGCACCACATCGTCACCGGGGCGGTCTCCAGCTCGGAGCAATAAGATCAAGTATGTCACGAATGCAGTGCCTGCGGCACCTCCCACGCCCGCACCGAGCCAGGGCCTTCGCCAAAACCTAGCAGTTGGCCCAGTGACCCTCCCATCGATGGGTCGACCCACCACAACAGCCAACGCTCCCGACACCACCAAACTGGATCGACCGTAAACTTCTCATCACCGCTCGACTTCGAAAATAAAAGCAACTCGACTCCTGAGACAAAACGAGGGACCACTAAACGAGGGACGCTGTTTGAGGTGCGCTGCAAGAGTGGCCGGAGTTTTTGTTGTCCGCGCCAACTGTCTCCCCCTTTCCAAAAAGAAACCCCACACACCCGAATCAACTCCGAAGTCGTTCGTTAAAAAAAAATACTGGCGTAAGTTGCTGGCGTCAAGAGCGTTCGTTACTGGCATTTCAGAGTAAACTTAAGGACTGGTTCGTGGCCGTGATCTTTGTTTATGAGACCGATTTCGCCGCTGAAATGGTAGCCCGCTGTTTGTTCGAAGCCGATGGCCCCTTCGGCCAAGACTCCGTCTAGCATCATTGTCCTGTTGTCTCTCACTTTAATTTTAACTTCGGACAAGAGGTCCTCTTCGGTTTCAAAGGTCCAACTTTCCTCGAAAGCTGCCTCAGAACCTGCATCCTTCTGAGTGGCGGTATGCCACGAGCTAGATCCGTACGACAACGCAACATAAGGGTCTGTCTTGCCCCAAAGACCATCCATGTCCTTGAGACCAGAAACGGAATGTATAGTTACCATAACCTTCATAATCTAATACCACCTCCACCGGATAAAATCTCCACCCTGAGACTCCTTGTCACCGGCCCTGATGGGCTGCTCGTGACCCTTAGGGCTGGTTGAATGGGATGCCAAAATGAGAAGAAGGTGAGAACAAGACTACCACCCTACGGGGTGAAACCACCCTACGGGGTGAAGCCCGATGGGGGCATGCGAGGATGGGGGCATGCGAGGATGGGGGCATGCGAGGATGGGCACCACTGGTAAGGTTCGTCTTGGCTTGTTGGGTTTGTGGAATTTGGTAGGTGGCAGTGTTTTGAGAGGGACTCAGCAGGTGAATCCTTGGTTGGTCGCGAACACAGCGCCAGATACTCCGTGGCTGCCTCCGGTGCAAGAAAGTTATGTCGTGCCTATCGAATACCGTTCCGGATCGGTGGGGTTCAACGCATTGGCGCCGACAACGATTGTGTATTCAACGAGTGGGCCGGTGATGGGGGCGAGCAAGTATTTGGGTGCTGGTGGTGTGGTGCGGGATGCGCCCGTTGCGGTGGTGGCCAAAGAAGATGAGGTGGCGGAAATCCTCGGAAGCTTGATAGGCCGTGGTACCACCAGCGTGAACCTTCGCGGCACCATCTTGGTGTCTAAGGGTGACCTGGGCGACATCGAATTCCTCAGCACGTCCGGCAGTCGGAACGTCGTCGCCAATATCCGCGACTGGTCGGAACCGAGCTCATACGTCGACGAAAAGGGCCGACTTATCGACGCCTTCGAACCGAACCTGAAGGAACGCAACTACGGCTACTTTCAGCTCGACCGCCAACTGGCCGCCGCTGTCCCACAACGCGACGCCGAGTTCCAGCGCGCGCAGGCAAATCACGCGCTCGCTATCGAAGCGCGCCGCATTGGGCACGGCGCAGGCGTGCTGGACGGCTGGTACTTGCCTTCCGTCTTCGATTTGACGCAGTCCGAGCCCAATTTCCCCAACGTCTTTCTTGATGCGCTAAAAATCGATGACGCACACGCGTTTGCAGATGTCCACAAAGCCATTTTGGTGCTACGAATCCGTCAAACCGAGCTCGTCGCGACCCTCCCGTACATCCAGGATGCAGCGGAGGCACTCTCAAACTATAGAGTCGCCGAAGTCTTGGACATTGTCATCGAGAACATCAAGCTACTCTACTATTTCCATAAAGAACAGCTCACCAATGAGGCGGTTCGCCGAACGGGCGAGTATCAATCCCTAGCTTTCCTGACGCCTGTTTGGAGAGAATTCGTGGTCAAAGTCGTTGTTGCGGCCGGTGAGTCCAAAATGAACAAAGTCGAACCAGACCAAATCAAGAACCTCTGCTGCTCACAAGAATCGTACGCAGCCGTCTCGCTCGCCTCCGTTCTGCCGCAACTCGACGCCAACTACGTCACGCCGTTCGTGATGAACCCATTCCTCAAACCCTACTACCAGCAGACCTACTGGAACGACGGCCATTGGGACCACCGGGACTGGAGACACCACCCGCATCATCCCGACGGCATCATTCGACCAACTCTTGCGCCGACCACGTCAGGTCACTCGACCACCACACTTCAAACAACCGCGCCAGAACAGTCGACCACGGCAGGTGAGACGACCACGCCAGCCCACACCCGAGAGTCGACTACTACAGTTACGACTCCTCCTCCTACGACCACTCCTCCCCCTACGACGACGACTCCCCCTACGACGCCCAGACGGGATCCGCTTCCTCTCACAATACCGGGTGGATCTACTACGGCGAAAAAAGACCCGTTGCCTCTGCCAGTGCCACAGCCGTCGTCGAGCGGTCCAATTTCGGCGACTAGCAACCGGCGGCTGCCAATGCCCGCTCCGAGTCCTTAAATACAAGGACAAGGTTCTGCATCGCAGGTACTTCCATTTTCCTTAACTCCCCTTCCCGTTCTATTTTTGTCCTCGATTTCGTCACTCACTCGATCAATTCGTTCGTCCGAGCGTAAACCAACTTGTCAATTTAATCAATAAGGCGACCAAGCTCTAAGTTCATTAAGTCATGAGCCGTTTAGTCGTCAACACCAAACCCAACACCAAAGAGGTCAAGTTGACCAGGCAGCATCAAGCAAACCAAACTCCCTCTTGGCATGAGGGAGTCAGTTGGCATGAGGCGGGGGAACTGCTTCGGTGATCGATAAAAAGAATCGACATTTAAATTTTTTATTTATTTCGATGAAGGCAATATCGAGTGCGTCTGGGCATACAGTAGGAGCGGCGGTGGCGGTTGCATCGTTAATTTCTGGAGGTAAGTTGACGCGTTTGCATCGGTGTGCTGGACGTGTGGCGTTCATGGGTAACGCGTGGGATGCGGTGAAGGTGGTGGTATTGGGTCCGGATTCTGACCGTTGTGCGCCGTACTTTCCAACTTACAACTGGTTAAAACGTTGGAGCCGTGTGCGTATATGGTATCCCCCGGGTAGTTTGTCTCAGGAACAGTTACGTGTGGAGTCATTGTTAGCGGAGATATTGTACCATCAGCTCATGGACCAGCGTGCGTCGACCTACGTGGCCATGCGTGTGTTCACCGAAGCTTTCA
>NW_011645793.1:70030-73269 GCF_000223845.1 Gregarina niphandrodes | reverse complement strand
TGTGCGTATATGGTATCCCCCGGGTAGTTTGTCTCAGGAACAGTTACGTGTGGAGTCATTGTTAGCGGAGATATTGTACCATCAGCTCATGGACCAGCGTGCGTCGACCTACGTGGCCATGCGTGTGTTCACCGAAGCTTTCACCAAACCCGAAAATGCCCGACGCGGTCTCGAAGCAGCCGCCAGACGAGGGGGCCTTCTGCGCAGTCCGTGCGTAGGTGTCGGCGGTCTCGCCGGCCCCTTTGCACCCAAGGTCGCAAAGAAACTCCAAGTCGTCAGCATAAGACATCTTGAGACTGACGAACTCTCACAACTCTATCCTACATTACCTCCCACATGGAGACCCTTCTTCCAACACTTCAGCGGCTGGAGGAGGTCCGCTAGATACGTCGAAGAAGAACAACCCAGAGTTAGGGAACTAACTACCGAAGAATGGTGGATCGACGGAATCACTCGTGCTTGCGGCTTCATAAGCCTCCGCCTGGCCTGGTGGTTCCCGGGAGGCCTGCTCAAATACTTCCCCGCAGGGGTCCCCCACCCGGGTCCCATGAATGCCTTCGGTTACGATGATGCTTACTATTAACGTTGGTACCGCGTCTAAACACCCAGCCCCCATTCGGTTCAGCACCACTGTGGTTTATTTAGTTGGAATTGGAGTTACACTTTTTGGTTCAACTGAACAAATGCTGGTGTGCTTCCGGTACAGATGTCTATCTCCCGAGATTGTGTTCTGCGGGGTGCGACGATGTTGTGCGAGAACGGGTGCGAGATACATGGGGATACATATTGTGGATAGACATTGTGCAGAAAAATCTGTAGTCCTTACTAGGACTTTTTCTTGGCGCCCGTTTTCTGATAGGCTCGGGCAGTTGAGCGAAACACCAGTCCCTGGTGTCAAGGGAGCCTGATGGGCAATCGTCAGAACGAAAAAAAGGTGCTCCTGAATTCAGCCCATGTCCGCGCCTGTCTCTCTTGGAATATTATTGTCAGCTCCGAACTCCGGTTCTCGGTGAGTAGCTCGGAGCAATTCCGCGAAGATCATCTACCTTTGTCCCTGGGTGCATGCATTCAGCAAACTCCGAGTGGTGTCAACCGATCACGACCTGCGGTGACGTCGGTAGAGCAACGACCAACTTTAATAAGAGAAGGAAAGGGTTTAAGACGATGTCAGTGATCCCGGGTCGAAGAGTAAAGAGAGAGGGGGGTCCAGAGAATAGTACAGTACGAGCTAGTCGGACGGTCAGATGGGCTGTTGCCAGTAGCATGCGGGTGTAGTCCGAAAGGAGAGCGAAAGCTCTGAGCGCATCTTTCCTTAAGCACCAGGGGGACAGGTAGCGGCGTGTGCGTGTGTGGCGGTCAGTACGGTCCTATAATCGGCACCAATCAATGTAATAGTGGTAGCTGTACAAGTGTAGAGGAAGTCACAAAATAATCAGGTCAAACACAAAGTCAATTCAAATAACCAGAAAAGTCAGTTGCAATCAGCGGAGACGGCGTCTCGCTGATCGCTAAGTTTTCTCGATAGTCGAAGTTGGCCCGCGGTCGACAATTCGGTTAGTTCCGATTCGAGTCAATTTTTTACCATCCTGTATAGTGGAATGTAGTCTTGGAGTCTGTGGTGGCAGTGTGAAGTGATGCGCTGTCAAAGATTAGTTATTAATGTGAAATAGCCTTAAGATACCGTGTGTGTACAAAGACACGCTTTTCGAGACCGGAGTAGTAGCCCACAACAAAACAGTTGCTGCCTAAAAAGTGTGTGCACACACATTCTCGCATAGCAAGTACATCTCTTTTGTGCGTCATGGTCTCCACTGATTCGTTGTGTCGAGCCCGGCTCATTATCCGAATCGGTTCGATTATCGCACTCGACTTCGGTTCGGTTCGGTTCTTCCCCCCCCCCACCCCACGTATGCTCGTGATCGTGCTCAACCCGTGTTTCACTTGTTTGTTGGAACAGACGGTTGGTGGAAGGTTGCCTGCTATGCCTTTAATTCCTGCTATGCCTTTACCCTCTCCATTTCCTGTAGTCGCAGCTCGTGTAGTACCAAGGCCTACTGCTCGCAAAGTAATCTTTCTCTCTCTTCAGCTCTTAGGATCTTGTTAGCAAAGTAGCCCTTCTCATTGAGTGCGGTATTGAGTAACGAGTTATCGGAAAAGACAAGGAGTGGTATAGTTTCTTTGATTTGTGAGAGGTGTATCCTCCTTCAGCTTCGTTGGTATTTGAATAATTATGTGTGGACGGTAAGGCTTTAACGTGTTGGCTCCTTGGCGTAGTGATAGTCCAACGGCCACGTTACTAGTGTCGATGTATTTTCTCACTGTGGTTATTAGTAGTCTGCTATCGGTGAGTCGTCGGCTGCTATGGAAATGCCATCTTAGTAGTAACATACGTTCTCGACGAATGGTAGTTGTCTAAGTATGGTGTAGTACATTGGTGGCGCTCTGTATAGTTTGTCTTGCTCTAGTTGCTTTAGCCTGCGGTCTCCAGTTCGCGGTAATGTTTGGGCGTGCGTCCGTGGTAGTTATGTGTTGGTTGATGTTATGTCGTGAGTCGCTTGAAGGATGTGCGCGTGTTTGTCTGCACACACTTTTATGCGCGCACCGTGAGTCGCCCAAATCGCCCTTGACTCATAAACCACCAATCAAGGTGAGTGGAATCAAGGTGAGTGGGAGACAAGGTGAGTGGTAGGTTGAATCATTAATAAATCATAATTATGGTTAATTATGGTTAATTATGGTTAATATTTATTTAATAATTGGTGTGTGGGATTTGTATTTAAATATAATTGGTGTGTGATGAAAGGAGTAAGGAGTGTGCGTAAGTTGGAGGTTATGATGTCGGTTACGGTGGCATCAATACTGTCGGGTGGAAGGTTGACACGATTACACGGGTGTGAGGCACGTGTAGCGTTCATGGGTAACGCGTGGGATGCGGTGAAGGTGGTGGTATTGTGTCCGGATTCTGACCGTTGTGCGCCGTACTTTCCAACTTACAACTGGTTAAAACGTTGGAGCCGTGTGCGTATATGGTATCCCCCGGGTAGTTTGTCTCAGGAACAGTTACGTGTGGAGTCATTGTTAGCGGAGATATTGTACCATCAACTCATGGACCAGCGTGCGTCTACCTACGTGGCCATGCGCGTGTTCACCGAAGCTTTCACCAAACCCGAAAATGCCCGACGCGGTCTCGAAGCAGCCGCCAGACGAGGGGGCCTTCTGCGCAGTCCGTGCGTAGGTGT
>NW_011645793.1:48917-70010 GCF_000223845.1 Gregarina niphandrodes | reverse complement strand
TTTTAATAATTGGTGTGTGGGTACTTTGTATTTTAAATATAATTTGGGTGTGTGATGAAAGGAGTAAGGAGTGTGCGTAAGTTGGAGGTTATGATGTCGGTTACGGTGGCATCAATACTGTCGGGTGGAAGGTTGACACGATTACACGGGTGTGAGGCACGTGTAGCGTTCATGGGTAACGCGTGGGATGCGGTGAAGGTGGTGGTATTGTGTCCGGATTCTGACCGTTGTGCGCCGTACTTTCCAACTTACAACTGGTTAAAACGTTGGAGCCGTGTGCGTATATGGTATCCCCCGGGTAGTTTGTCTCAGGAACAGTTACGTGTGGAGTCATTGTTAGCGGAGATATTGTACCATCAACTCATGGACCAGCGTGCGTCTACCTACGTGGCCATGCGCGTGTTCACCGAAGCTTTCACCAAACCCGAAAATGCCCGACGCGGTCTCGAAGCAGCCGCCAGACGAGGGGGCCTTCTGCGCAGTCCGTGCGTAGGTGTCGGCGGTCTCGCCGGCCCCTTTGCACCCAAGGTCGCAAAGAAACTTCAAGTCGTCAACATAAGACATCTTGAGACTGACGAACTCTCACAACTCTTTCCTACACTGCCTCCGACCTGGAGACCCTTCTTCCGACACTTCAGCGGCTGGAGGAGGTCCGCTAGATACGTCCAAGAAGAACAACCCAGAGTTAGGGAACTAACTACCGAAGAATGGTGGATCGACGGAATCACTCGTGCTTGCGGCTTCATAAGCCTCCGCCTGGCCTGGTTGTTCCCGGGAGGCCTGCTCAAATACTTCCCCGCAGGGGTCCCCCACCCGGGCCCCATGAATGCCTTCGGTTACGTTGATCATTATTATTGACGTTGGTACCGCGTCCAAACACCCAGCCCCCATTCGGTTCAGCACCACTCGGTTCAGCACCAGTGTGGTTTGGTTGGAGTTACACTTTTTGGTTCAAAAAAACTGAACAAAGTGCTTCCGGTACAGATGTCCTGTCCTGCGGGGTGCGACGATGTTGTGCGACGATGTTGTGCGAGAACGGGTGCGAGGTGGGGATAGATATTGTGGATAGATATTGCGCGTCTATTGTGCAGAAAAATCTGTAGTCCTTACTAGGACTTTTTCTTGGCGCCCGTTTTGGGGCGGCTGGCACGTCGCCGGGCAGGTCTGCGGCGCGCGTCTTCATCTTCATCGCTGGTCGCTTCGGCCCGGGCGACGTCTGCTCGCGTTTGGCGTCTCCGCGGCATTTCTTCGCTCTCGCTCGAGTCAGCATCATCGTCAGAACGTTTCGCCTTCGCCTTAGCTTTCGCCTTCGCCTTACTCTTCGCCTTCGCTTTCGCCTTCGCCTTCCCCTTAACCACCTCCGTCCCCTTAACCACCTCCGTCCCCTTAACCACCTCCGCACACGCAGGCTCCAATTCAGCCGGCGCAGCCACCGGCGTCGACTCGTACGGACGACCCGAAGTTGAGTCTACCGACCGCCCCGAAATTAACACCGTCGTCAACGAGTCCCGCGGCTTGTGCCGCACTGCCGGCGTCCCCGTCGCCGCCGGCGGCTCCGGCGCCGGCGCAGGCTCCGCCTTCCGCCCTCGCCGCGTCCGTCCGCGACCACGCGCCACCGGCTCCGTCGCCGAGTTTTTACGAGCACGTGTACGCCCCCGCGGCTTCGGCTCCGGCTCGTCCTCCTCCGTGTCTTCTTCGCGCCGCTCCGGTCGCTCGTGCTGCTCCGGTCGCTCCGGCTGCTCCAGTCGCTCGAGCTGCTCCAGTCGCTCAGGCTGCACCAGTCGCTCAGGCTCCGGCTCGGGTCGCCCGGGCTCAGGCTGTTCCGGTTGCTCGGGCTGGCGCGGGTGTGTGCGGACAACCGCGCGCAGTTGGAGGGCGGGTACACGCACTTCAGTCATGCCGCCGTGGGTGACATCGGCCAGCTCCGTGCCGGCCTCGAACCTGGGGGTGGGCGCCTCTGTTTCGACTTGGACTTCAGTCTCAGGTTCGGCGAAGAGCGGTGTTGGTTGCTCGGCGCATCTTCGTGGCGTGTCTTCCGGATCGGAGTCCGCGTCTTCGGACGCGGCCCCTTGGCCCGATTCTACGTTGTCAGTTTCGGCCTTGGCGGCGATTTCGGTCTCGGTGACATTTCGGGCGTCGGGAGTTTGGAGTTCGGTATCTCGCGGGGGGACCTCCTCCGGCTCAGGTTCAGGTTCCATGTCGACTTGGGTGGTCTGTGGCGGTAAAGGCTCTGGCTCGGGCCTGAGTTGGTTTTCAGCCTCGGATTGGATTCGAACGCGGGGTTGTTCGGTTAGGAGAGCGGGTCGGAAGGGGGGAGTGTTGGGTGAGAGGGTGGCGGGGGGGGTTTCGACGGCGCGTATGCGTTTGAGGACGCTGGGTAGTTCGTCTTCAGCAAGGTCTGGTTGTCGAGTGCGTTTAACTCCGCGTCGGTCGGGGTCAATACAGAGTGCACACGCGTGTGCCGCGCCGGCGGCGAGTTGTAGGACCCATCGGTCGTCGAAGAGTGTAGGTGGGACGAGTGTGGGAACGCGCACGAGTTCGTCTGGACAGGTCCCGTTGCCGAGTTGGAAGCTGTTAGCTTCGCCCCAGGCGAAGAGTCGGCCTTCGTGTGTGAGAGCGTAGTGGCACTTGGAACCGACGGCTATAGCCCGGCATTTGTGCCTGAGACCGGGCACGGTCTTGGGGGCAGCTACGACTTGACCCGCGCTGGCGACAGCAACGGCGGCCGCGACTATAGTTGTGGGCGCAACGTCAGTCATGGGAGCTATGACTGCCCGTTCAGACTTGGTCGCGTGTCCAGCGAGGTCCGCTTTGCCCCAGGTCCAGACTGAGCCGTCAGAGGCGAGCGCGACAGCGGTGAAGTCACCACCGGCAACGACTTCGACGCTGCAGAGCGCAGGCACACTCACAAGTGTCGGCGTATGCATAGCTGGCGCCGTGAAACCACCTCCGAGCTCGCCATAGCAACCTCGACCCACAGCAAACAGATATGTCGCATGCTCCGCGTGTAACTTCAGATACGTGGTTGCCTTACCCGCAAAAACTCGCAGCAACCTCGCCTCTTCGGGCACCGGCACAGCCTCAAATGTATGCTCCGAAAAGTCCCGACCAGCTTTCGCAAGTCGCTGGAAACGGAGCTGTTTTAACTCTACTCGTCGTGGTCGCAGCGACTCCTGTCGCATCCATAACGGAGCATCCTCCGCCGGCGGGGGCAGACACAGTTGTCCGAATTCTGTTGATCCCCATACAACCAAGTGCCGCGCTCCATCTGGCCTCTCCGCTACGACTATTGTATGGTTATCGCCCGACGCAATATCTATTGCCACACCATCCAATGGTACTTGTATTGGGACCAACTGCTGCCTTAGTATGGGGTTCCCTGGGGAGGGTGCAGAGTCCGGGGCAGAAGTCAGGACTTGGTCGAGGGTCTGGTCTCCTTCGAGGTTGAGTGCTTGTTCGGGGTGCGTTGCAGCTTGGAGGTCTGGGAAGCCGAGGGGACCGTAGTAGTCGCGGTAATGGCCCCAGGCGAAGCAGTTGCCAGTGTCGGTAATGACTGCGGCGTGTGAGTCGCCTGCCGATATTTTGACGATGCGTTCGGAAGGTGGAAGGCCCCAAACTCTCTCGGGGACTTTGCCGGTTCGAATCTCGGCACTGGCCGGCCGGTCCTCTTGGCGCCAGACGGCCTCTGTGTCGTTTGTCCGTAAAACAGGTCGCCCAAGGGGCCCATCATCGGCACAACCCCAGGACCAAAGTTGATCGTCCTTGATACAATACGAGGCCAGACTCCCACAACAGACCTGCGTCACACTCTTCTCGCAAAACGCTCGAACCGGACAAGGGGTAGATCGGTTCCCATACTCGTCTAAGAACTCACTCCGTAAAGGCAACTGCTCACAGTCACCACTACCCCATGTTAACAACACACCCGGCACAGGTTGCATCGGACTACTCAACTCAGTATCCACCAACTCTTCCGGCCGACATCCTACCAGTAGATCATCCGTCCGAGCAGGCGTCGTCATCGCACGACAGAATCCCATTACGCCTCCTATCGCCCCGAAACTCAATGGCGAAGTACTATTCTTATCGCTGGCGGTAGCCGTGATGGCACCGGTCGTGCTAACACTAGTAGCGACATTGCCGGCGGTGGTATTGCCGGCGGTGGTATTGCCGGCGGTGGTATTGCCGGTGGTGGTATTGCCGGCGGTGGTATTGCCGGCGGTGGCATTGCCGGTGGTAGTGCTCGGTTCGGAGAAAAGACTTCCTGACTCTGCACCCGGCGCAAACGAGATGCGCCCTCCCCCATCCTGACTCACTGCTATCTCACCGCCTACGCCGAAGAGAACAAGTTTCTCAGAACCGTCTGGACCCTGGTCTTCAGTAGGCTTGTCGAAGATGCTCGTGCGGCCCCGGGAAAGAGCCTCAGCACCAGACGCGCCAAAGGTGACATTCGGATCAACGACAAAGGGCCTCGAGTCGTGGCCGCACGCATCACACTTGGTCACAGAGTCGTTCGGATTGAGCGTCCTGCACGACTCACATCGCCAAGTCATTTTTTCAAAAGAGAAACCGGAGAAGGCGAGGCGGGAGAAACCGAAGGTGGAGAGAGCCAGGGGTGGTCAGGGGAAGTGGGAGTAGTCAGGGGAGGTGGGGGGTGGCCAGGGATAGTCAGTCCAATCCGTCAGCATGGGCTAACAAAAAATGGGTGCAAAATTATTCATGCTCAACTGGGGATTACTATGTTGGGGTTTGGCGGTGGGTGCCTCTCTTCGCTCACAAAACCCCGCAAACCAACGCGTGGACGAAGTCAAGGTCGTGCAAAGCAAGACAGGTACCACACAGCGTGAGACAGGGACTATAGTACTTAATACAGGGATGGTGGGAACTGGATGGAGAGGAACCGCAGCACCTCAGAGAGGGATGTTAGCTCACGAAATAGGGATGATGAGATCTGTAGTAGGTGTGGCGGGGAATGAGGTTGGGTCAGTAGGTCGTGAGGTTGAGTCAGTAGGTGGTGAGGCTGGGTCAGTAGGTGGTGAGGCTGGGTCAGTAGGGCGTTCTGTGAAGGAGGGTTCGGTGTCATCTTCTTCTTCGACTACGACTACTGCGTCGCCGACGGTTCGTTTGACAGTGGCTTTGAGAGGTGACGAGGGAGTGGAGCGTTTGGATGACGTGTGGGGCGACTATCAGTGGCACGATGCGGTGCAAGAGCATTGGCCGTGGAAGATACCGGCATTGTCTGTGGTGCGGCCGGGTTCGAATGTGCGTGAGGGACATGTGCCGAGTCCGCGTCCGTTATCTGTGTGGCAGCCGGAAGATTATACGGCATCGTATGAGTGGGTGGGTGAGGCGTTGGCGAACCGTACATGGCCCACATTTGCTCCGTTTGTATCATATGGTCCTAACGAGGAGGGTGAGTATGGTCACTGGTCGTGGAAGTCCGCGAATCCGATCCAGCCGGAGGCAGACGGGCATGTGGAGAGGGTGGATTCGAATGCGGGATGGCAGGTAGACAGTGATGGTATAGTGCTGCCGGAGGAGTATGTGTTCCAGCATCGGAAGTTCAACAGGACGGAAAGCACATTCGTGATAAAGTATTACGAATTAAGTGTGAAGAGCGACGAGTGTGGACGGTACTTGAGAGAGAGCTGCGATGGCTGGGGTGTCCGCAGCGATAACGGGTACGGATTTATATTGGACAACGACCCCGCCGTAGAACACTGTCTCGGTGCCGTACCTGCTACTTGCGTTGTGAGCGTCAGCGGCTATTGGAACTTTACCGCCCCTCATGCACCAGACCTATGTTGCTCCAATGTCTTCGGCGTACGGCTACCCTCACCCGGACATCTTGTCCCACGGCAGGAATGCGTCTACGGAAACATCACCGTACATAACTTCGCCCCACTAGGCTCTCTGCGCGACCAATACGCACTCACCGGCGGTACAAACACGTCAGACTTCTGGAACGGCCAGGGCAAACGACCCTTAGCTCCTTGGAACGTTATGGACTGTCTCAACAACGCAGCCGAGCCCTATGAAAGAGGGTGCCAAGCAAGAATCGAATTCGGAAAAAACATACCCGACCAGATCTGCTCACCAGCTGACTTTTACCACTCCATACTAATATCCAACCCGGAGGACTACCAATTTACACTAAGTGAGCTTTCACGCACCTACCACTGGCAAGCCTGGGATCACCAAAGCGGTAATAGAACCATGATGGACGCCGTACGTATGGACTTCAAAATTAACATTCCAGCACTCAGAGACAGACAAGGAGACAAATCACTCGACGGATTCATGTTCAACTACGCCTCCTCCGTCAGGGACTGGTGCGGCTCCTTCGGCGGAGTAGAAGTACCATTCTCCTGCTCCACACACGGCTTCAAAAACTACTACCTACCCGAAGGCGCCTAAACCTTCCTTATCCGCTCACTCGTAGCAATTAAGGCATATACCTAAGATGAACCCACTCACTACTCATTATCTCCCCACACACTATCTCCCCACTCCTGGGAATTAATTAGGGGACTCCTGGGATTATTTGCGCGCACACGTGTGTGGCGCGCGCTCCCATTTTTCAATATTTGATCGTCATTGTTTTTGGTATTGAGTCGCTTGCCGCGAACCCGACTCAGCGACAGGACCAGCGAGTGGAATGATTTGGAGTTGGCTTCATACGGTCGACTTCATGTGGTTGGCTTTGTTGGCTTGACTTAGTTATCTTGCTTGTCTGGTGGTCGCTTGTCTGGTGGTAGGTAGCGCGTGTGTAAGTCAAGAGTGGTTGGTCTTTTGTAGCGAAAATAGGAAGAGGTCCTTCCCCCGCCAGAGTTTGCCGAACCAGGAGAGTTCGGGGCGCGTGAGGTCGTCGGTGGGGTTGGTGGTGAAGAGCCAGGGTGGCGTGGGATTGTTGTGGCAACGGAAAAGTGTTTTGGAGAGCGGACGGACGACGCAGGAGCTGAGGTACTCCATGTACTGTCGTTGGTCAGAGAGGAGTCGGAGTTGGCCATTGTTGGCTAGCGCTTGATGAACGAGTGTCAGCAGCGATTGGCTGATCCAGCCGTCTTCCTTGACGGCTGGCGGTTCGGGGAAGTGGATAGATATACGTCGACAATCGCGCAAAAAGCTGCGCAAGACCTCCGCCCCGTCACCACCGAGCAGAGCCACATGTCGTGTACCCGTGGCGATACGTCCCCGGATCCGATTCCAACGTGACCAGCGCAACTCATTCACAACAAAGAATGCACACTCTCCACACACATCTGCCGCCCAATCGCCATCCCCCGCTCCCAACTCTGCCTCCGTCGCGCCCGCGCTCGCAACCAATAAACGACGTACTAGGGCCTCCCGTCGGGATACCTCGACGGCTGCCGCACTCCACTCCGAGACCGAAGCCGTGGTCGGAGCTTCGGATTGGATCCCGGCTTCGGATTGGATCCCGGCTTCGGGTTGGATCCCGGCTTCGGATTGGATCCCGGCTTCGGATTGGATCCCGGCCGCAATTGAACAAAGAACCTCCGCGGTCGCCGGCCACTCCCCATTGGGCGCCCACTGCGCTAGCGCGTGGCCGTAGACGCAGTGCCACACGCCCGCGGCACTCCGATGGCTCCAGACCGCCGGGGCCATGCCCGGAATGAGAACCGTGTCCGGCGCTCGGTACAAACACAAGTCCAATACACACTCCGCCGCCGCGTCCGACGCCCACTTGGCGCGCGTCCGCTCCAACTCTTCCCGCAACCGCTCGTGCTTGAACCGCGAGAACAACCTCAATGACCGACCATAGTCCGCGTCGTCTCGCTCCGCCAGGTCGTCCGCCGGGTCGTCCGCCAGGTCGTCCGCCGGGGCGTCCGCCGGGTCGTCCGCCTGGTCCGACGCTGGGCTGCATTCAAGTTGGTCCAGGAGGCAAGCGGCCGCCTCCAGGCAACATTCCGCCTCTTGACGTAACGCGGGGTCCTCGTGCATGTCCAGCAGCAGCGACAGAGTGTGGCCATGGGCGGCGAGTCGGATGAGACGCTGTGTGGCGTCAGTGGTGGCCGCATCAGCTTCGAATAGTGTGCGGTGCTGACGGTAGACAGTTTGTGCGAGTGTGTCCGCGGTTCGGTCGCCTGCAGCGGCGCGCGAACCCGGTTCGCGGCGGAGAGAGTGTAGTCCGTGTGCAAGTTCGACGAGGAGTTGGACGCAGGTTGCGTCGAGAGTGACGTCCGCTCGCTGCGCCAGCCAGAGGCTCTCGAGCGCCCAGCCGGTTTTTAGAGCGCCTCGGAGCCAAGCGCTGAACACACGCGCCCCGACTCCGCCGCTGATGACGGCACATTGACGCAGCACCGCATAGGCACTCGACATGTCCAACGCGTCGCCCCAACCCTGCACCAGCAACGTCGCCACAGCCGCCGTGCGCGCGCCCGCCATGGCTGCACCCGCCACCGGTTTGTCGAAGCCCGCGGCCGCGGCGTACCGGGTTGCCGCCGCCATGTTCCCGCAGCGGGCGCACACCTTCGCCATCTTCAACCACGTCCCCGGCCGCGGTGCCAGCCCTTCGTCTTCCAGACGCTGCAGGTACTTAAATGCCTCGCCGAATTTCTTTCGACGACTCGCCCGCTCCATGCCGCGATGCATCGCCGCGTACAATGCCTGCGCGTCCCGCCCGCTCGGCTTCCGCCCACGGCCTCCCTGCTTCCCTCCCCGGGGTTGCTTCCGAGCCTCGTTCTTGGCTTCGTCGCCCGGCTGCTTCCGTGTTTTGCCTGACTTCCGCGCCTTGATCTTGGCCGTGTTCCTTGCCTGGTTCCTCGCGTCGGCAGGCTGCTTGCTCGCCTTGCCTTTCGGCTCGCCGGCTTTATGGTGGGTGGGTTTATCGGCTGCGGGTAGACCCATATATTCTTGACGGAAAATGTTCCGCAGCTGTTGCGAGAGGTGTCGCCGGAAGGAAGATCTGGACGAGAAGGAAGTGATCGTGAAGAAGACGGTCCCGGAGGAGAACTCGGCGTACACGCCGTTGGACAGCGATGCAGTCAAGGCGGAGCGGCGGCCGGAGACTGAGCTGCCGGGGCTCACGAAGGAGGCGCTGAAGCGGATCACGCTCGATGTCTGGAAACGCGGCCAGCACGGCGTCACCATGTCGGTCTTTGCCAACGCGGACCTAACCACAGCCTTCAGCGCGGTCTTCAAAATCACGTCCGGTCTCGTAAGTGAGGGAAGGTGTGACGATGGTTGTGTTTGTAGAACGTCATTGTCACTCGGTTGGTGGACAGTGACACACCGGGGCACCTGACGGTGGTGGAGTTTCCGCTGAGTGCCGTGGCGGCGTTGTACGAGGGGCCGTGTTTGCGGACGCCGTCGGCGGCGGCTGTGGGGTTGGAGGATGGGGCTGGAGACAAGCCGGCAGCGAACGAGTTGGACTGGAGTGCTCAGGAGGAGTTGCTGGCGCGGAGCCTGCAGTTGGTCCTATCACCGCCGAAGGGCGGGGTTCACTCAGTGTGCCTGATCTGTACCGGGGTCAAGGAGCGTCGCGAGTTGTTCGGCGCTCTCTCCGTCTTGAAGTACATCGCTATCAAACGCACGCGGAACGAGGCTCCCGGGAGGCCCACCAAAGAGAAGCTGTTGTCGGGGAAGACGACGGGTGCCGAGGACATTTGACATGCAGACTTAGTCCCGATATGATTCGTCTGTTGGTGCGAGTCGTGAGTGAGGTCGTCTCGCCGAATTGCATCGTTGAGTGAGATCGTCTCGTTGAGTGAGATCGTCTCGTCCGGCTTACGACCATCTCCTTGAGATCCCTGCGGGTGGGCGCTGTGCTCACGACGGTTGCTGTGCTCACGACGGTTGTTGTTTTAGCGATGCAGTCGGGCGGTTGCGGCAAGACTGTCGGAGTTGGTGGATGAGGTCACGAAGGAGGCTTTTTTTGGACCTCGGCACCGAGTGTGTGAGGTCAGCAGCGAGTGGAGTGGATTGAGCACGGGGTGCCGAGTGGAGTGGATTGAGCACGGGGTGCCGAGTGGAGTGGATTGGGGGAGGTCGGGTGAGTTAAAAGTTGGTTTCCGCGAGAGCTATAAGTCTGTTTGCAAGGTGCTGGAACTGGTTGCGGAGGGCGAGGTCGAGGGTATGTAGGTGGAGGATGCCTTGCAGGACGTCGTTTTCATCGGAGGGCGAAGCGTTGGTCATGAGCATGACGACTTGGACTTGGTCGAGGATGTGGGATGCCCCGTGTCCGTTTTGGAGCACTTGGTTTATGGCTTGTATGAGGTCGTGCGAGTGGGCGTGGTTTACGATGCAAGCAATAGTACCGTCGGTAAGAGGCGCGGCGAGGATATATTGTTTCATGGGTATTCCGTGCGTGAGAAGGCCCGTGACGGCAGCGTTGATGAAGAGGTAGAGGGGTAGTCGCGCGTCGGGGCTGGAGCTTTTGATGGTGAGTATTATGTGAAGTTGCTGCATCGGGAATTCCTCCATGGATATACACGTTTTAAGTACTTCGCTGATGCGTATCTCGAATCGCTGGTAGTGCACGTCGTTGCCACCGTTCTCAATGAACACCTGAAGACACAGCCCGTCGTAGTGGACATTCCGTGACAACTCTCGAGGGCCCTTTATTATACACACTACCGCTTCGTCTTCGTACGACCACTCGCTACTACCACACGCTAAACTGCATACATCATGTTAAGAAAGCGCACACACTGGGGGCTATATCAAGTGTGTGCGGGGGGCACACTTATGGCGGGGGGTATATCAAGTGTGTGCGGGGAGCGCATAAAGTACGTGACGAGTAAGAATGGTGCGTTGCCTTACTCTAATGGTTTTAGACATATCTCCACACGCGACGGTTCGAACGCCCGTACTTCGGCTGTCATTAGAAAAGAATTGTCCCCTTCCCCTTTCCCTTCCCCTTTCCCTTTCCCTTTCCCTTTCCCCTTCCCCTTTCCCTTTAAGCTTTTGTCAAGAGACCCTATCGACCCTGTCATTGTTATGTACCCTGTCATTGTTATGGACCCTGTCATTGTTATGGACCCTGCCTGTATTGTTGGTATTGTTGGGTTGTTGGTTGTAAGAAACTTTACGTAATGTTTTTAGGCTAGAAATAATTTGAATTCTTGTATGACAGTGTTAGCTATTTGTGGAGATAGTCCTAGGTATGTTTGTGGATTGATTGTGGAAAGAAATTGAAAGTCTTGTTGTGATAGAATGGGTTGTAATGTTTTGAGTAGTTCATTCAAGTGTTGTCGAATATCATGGTCATTAGGTTTTCCTCTAGTAATAAGTTTGAGTAGAGTATAGGGGTCTTGTATATCTTTAGGATACTTCCGAAGGATACATTGTATGGGTTCTGAGATTAGTTCAGGATGATTATTGAGCTCTTGTAGGGCTATATGTGTATTAAAGTCACATCTACGTATACCGACAATGATTGACTTGATAGCAATTGTAGTGTAGCCGAATATCATGCCCAAATTACGCATGACCGTTGAGTCACTAAGATCACGTTGCATTCTTGAGATTAAAAGTTTGTCCGTCATGGTACGAATTAACCCGTTGGCAATAACCAAATTACCTTCGGCATTTTCAAAATGAATGGGATTTATTTTATGCGGCATTGTGCTAGAACCAACTTCATTTTTCACCAACTTCAAGTTAAGAATATTTCGACTTATGTACAACCACATATCTCTACATAGATCCAATAACACAAGGTTCTGACGTTCCAAGCACTGTAGACATTCCACTATCCATTCCCGATTAGGTATTTGCGTAGTACATAAATCCAATCGAAACTCTATTTCCTCTCCAACCTCATGATTCTGGAGTCCAGAAACAAAGGACTTGCACGCTGATAACCAATCAACGTCAGGGTAGGCAGCACATAACGCCGCATGGCTCCCCACTGCGCCACCAAATTTTACAAACACGTGTGTGCGAGGAAATTTAGTAAACCAACAAACCTGCAGACGGCTCAGGAACACGCACAACTCCTTTCCAAAAGTCGTCGGAGTCGCCGGCTGGCCATGCGTCATTGACATCAACGCGCTACCCACAGTGGTCTCCGCCATAGCTACCAAACAATTACTTAGTTCAATTTGATCCCGCCGTAAAACTCCACACCAAACGCGACAGAACATTAGGGCGTAAGCTGCACCAGTCACGTCTTCGGATGTCAGACCCATATGACAAAGTTCCGCGATCTCGCTCAAACCAGCATCCTTCAATAACTAAATAAACAACATTTGAAAGGCCACCGAAAAACACGGTGAAGGTAATGGTCGGTCGGTAATGGTCGGTCGTGAATGGTCGGTCGTGAATGGTCCTACACATTCTCGTATCGCCAATTCAACAGCTTTTGTGTCATGATTGGTGATAGATTCAATCTGCTTGACTCTATTGACTAGTTCTATACTATCAAGACTGTGCCACACATCATCAAGTCTTTTCACTGTCTCTTCACCGTCGGGCCTTACTATCGCGATCAGATGTTTGAGCCATCTGCATTCCACACTAAGCTTCGTGAGAATGAGCTGTCTCTCTGTGAACCCTGTCTGCCGTATGCCGTCAACCTTTGTCCCGTACCGTCCATCTATAGGGCAAAGGGCATCCAGAGGGTTATCAGAGGTGGTAGAACTATCATTAGGAGTAGAACTATCATTAGGAGTAGAACTATCATTAGGAGTATCTAGCAGTTTGAAGCCATCTAGCAGCTTGGAGCTATCTAGCAGCTTGGAGCTATCCAGCCCAGAGTCAGCCATATGGTTTTGGGAGTATGGAAAAAAAACGGAGTTAGACGGAAACAGACTTGAAGCCGGACTTGAAGTGGCGAGCAACGCTCCGCATATGGCGCGTACGACCGGTACCAGTCGTGCGGCGACGCAAGGCCTTCGCCGACCAGTTGTAGCGGCGCATCTTAGCATCTGGGAATCCTGCATAGACACAATTATTCACATTCGCACACAGGTGTGCGCCAAAGTCATTCGCACACAGGCGTGTGTAGAGTCCAACCGAGTGTTCCGCCGCAGGCGTGTGTAGAGTCCAACCAAGTGTTCCGCCGCAGGCGTGTGTAGAGTCCAACCAAGTGTTCCGCCAGTGGACTGGCTTGGCTATCCAATGCAATAGAGACTACGAATTCAATCTTACCACAAGAAGCGCATCTCTGCTTTTGGATATGGAAAGAGTGCTTGCCGCACCTTTCGCACATCTTGTGGCTCTTCTTGTTGCGCAAGCCGAAGGAACCGGTACCCTTGCCACACTTTCCCATCCTGTTAGAACTTGCTCCTCAAAAAAAAGTAGGTGTTGACAGAAACAGACCCGTTATTTTTTTTTGGGCTGTAGGAAGTGGTTGGTAACATATCGACAACGGCTCTGGGCGGGGTGAAGAATGGAGCTGTGATGAGGCTAGGCGGAGTACGTGGGAGACGACCAGGACGCGGCGGAGTACGTGGGAGACGACCAGGACGTGGGAGATTTATGTGACAGTGTCATTGTTGGGGAAGAGGGGTACCGGGTAAGGGGGATATTGGAGAAAGGGGATGTTGGGGAAAGGGGAAAGGGGTAAGGGGGATATTGGAGAAAGGGGATATTGGGGAAAGGGGGGATACTGGGGAAAGGCAATTTTTATGTTGAGTGAGATGTTGGCTGAGGAGTTGGAGTTGCTGCAAGTATTGTATGAGGGTAGTTTTCAAAGTTTCGTGGAGAACAACAAATTAGTCGTACGCGTGGGTGGTCTGGAATGCGAAGAGTGGATCGCCTTCATAGCTGGTAAGGAGCTGCTGGCGGAGGTCAGTCCTGAAATTACAGTGTGCGTGATTATGACTAACCAGGAGGAGGCGGAGAAAGAAAAGTCGGAGACTATGGACCAGCGGAAGGGTAAGGGAGGCAAAAACCCGGGCAAGGGTAAGGGAGGCAAAAACCCAGGCAAAAACCCAGGCAAGAAGACTCTAGACGAACAGCGGCCAGAGAGTTGGCCAGAGTGGTTGGTGGACGTGCAGATAGACGCTCCGTGGTTGGCTCCGGATTTGCTAAACTTGTTATCCGTCAAATGTGGACAGGCAGCAATTGAGGGAATGGAAGGCTTGACGCCGGTCACAAGTGTTATTGATTGCGTGGTACAGGAGTGTAGCGCACAAGCTTTAATCGAATACTATAAACAGAAGAAAAGTCTCCGGCGAGATGAACCACAGCAGCCTAAGGCTCCGGACTTGAGTCCCATGGATGATGACGTCGTCGGAACCGAGATGCGCTTGGTAAGAATCGAACCCGGGACTTCAAGTCGGAGTTTTCGGAAACAAATTCCCATCCATCATGGCCATGAATTGATCGACAGAAAATCAATATTCATGGCGCACCTTGCCCCGGTGCGCGACAAAAACGACGTACGCCCCATCATTTGTAGCGGGGGTCCCTATCCACCCTCTCTGTCTTCCCACCCGTGTTACATCCCACCCTCTTCCTGCTGTCCTTTAGCACTCCTCGTGCTCTTGCATGACGTTCCACTCCTGCATGACGTTCCACTCCTGCATGACGTTCCTGCAGATCAATGACGTGCTGAATACACTCTCGTCGAACAATAAGTATGCGCGCGCAACTCATAACATGGTCAGCTATCGCCTGGTGAATTCGGAGAGCAAGATCTGCGTCCAAGATCATGACTCAGATGGGGAGGCTAATGCGGGTTCCAATATGCAGTGGCTCATGAACGTGCTCAAAGTAGAAAATGTTGTCGTTATAGTCTCCAGATGGTATGGAGGCATTCACCTTGGACCAGATCGATTCAAGCACATCTATGCGTTGACACGAGCGATCCTCGACGAGCACGGCTACATAAATTCAGGGCATTAAAAATTCAACCTGATGAGCTTTTGTAGCTACGCCTCCACCTGCTGCAGTGATTCCGAGGCGGAAAGGACCATCCCTTATATGCGGTCTAGCTTTACCTTGGACGAGTCACCAGATGACTTATTGGTCTCAGACCAACAGGGGTTACCGTCTAACCCACCATATATACCGGATTCTGCTTACGACCACGACTTGGCACACGACCCGGAGCTAGCCCATGGGCGTTGGAGCGCCCACGACTGCTGGATCCAACGCGGCCATTACGACCCCTCAATCGACCACAGCCGCCAGCGCGCCTTGGATGAATATTTTGGCTCCTTACCTGAGGAAATTAGACCTGACAAAGACATTGACATTGACGAGTCTGCCGGCTGGCAGCTTAGTCCTGACCTCTCTCCTTCAACCCACATAACGCCACGATCTGGTAGCAGGGAATCACCATCTGGCAGCAGGGAATCACGATCCAACAGGGAGTCATGGATTTTCAATTTTGGTTTGTGACCAAATTTAACGCGCACTTTTCATATATATTTATAGAACCGAAAGATGAGAATAATTATGGAGCATTCTTGTAGGTAGAATTTTATGGGGCAAGAGCCTGGGTCGACTAAACAGGAACAGGATGGCACGGAAGTAGTTTAACGGGATATCGGTCAGTAGGCAAGAGTTAGTGGGACCATGACCCGAGGTTGAATCAGGGAAGAACAACCCATAATGTTGCAGTAACAATGGTCCCAGTCGAGGACGACATAATGAAGTTGGGCTTTGCGGAGGGGGCGTAAAGTGTTTCGAATTAAAAGCTAGTAACTCCTCCTTCACCGTGTCGTAACGGAGTGTTTTTTTTTGAGTTTTTTCAGGGAGGCTGATTCGGGTCTGAACAGACTGACCGAGAAAAATGTTTTATCGCTGGCGATGAAGGCAGGCGGCACAGCCCTTCACACCACAGCACTTGGTTTTTGGCATCACAGCGATCAAGTCGTTTGGTGGCAACTAACATACGGCGAAAAAAATCACCGATTGATTGACCGTTCGATTTGTGTGGAATGACCCTGTTGTGCATGGCTCGCTTGCTGTGTTGAGGTTAGCAACGCAGAGTGTTGACCCAGCAAAGTCTCTCCCTTCATAATAGCGTGTTTGTGATCAGCACTTCTCTTCCAGGTCCATCGTTTCGTCTTCGATACGGAGGAGTAACCGGACAGTGGCGATCACGTCACGGTCGCGGATACCTGTCGTTCTGGGCCGTCAAGTTTGTCGCCTTTTAATGTACATTTCAATGTAGTGTCGTCTTGTTGCACACCTGATGTTCCGGACGTTTCGCCTTCTGTTCCGTCTTCCGTTCCGCCTTCCGTTCGGCCTTCCGCATCACTATGTTGGTGGCCTGGAGCTTCGCCTTCGGGAAGGTGGGATTCGTCTGGTTCCTCGTCGGCAGCGTCGGGCGAGTTTTCATCCTCATCTTCATCGTTCGCGGCGGTGCCGAGTATCTGTTGCATGAGGCTCGCTTGTCCGTCGAGGGCTACATCGTCAGGGTGTATGAAGACTTGGCGATCTGTCTCTTCGGGTAGTTGGGCAGTGAAGGGTATGTCGACGGTCCTATCGCTGCCGAAACAACAATCAGCAAGACAGACGGCAGTCAGCGTCCACTGTAAGGGTTTGAGTACGGGGAATTGTATAAGTACTTCAACGACTTTTTGGTTGTCTTGTACGGCTTTGTAGCCGTAGAGTTCATTCGTTTGTTTATCTGCGATGAATACGAACCATTCTTCCTGGCGCTTGTCGGGGAAGTACGGCGCGTGAATGTCGCCCTGTGCGTCACCGTCGTTGAGATTCTGGCGTGTGATCGTGAGTCTGCAAGTGGCAATATCTCCTACACAAATTTCTTTCTCGTCCTCCACGTAAACAGCGCCTTCAAACTTTATGTTTGGCAAAACCTGGAACATACAGCTCACATCCTGCACCTCGTCCGGACTCAGACTCTGGAGCGCGGTTTCTTTGTGCTCAAGCGCTACCTGCGTCAAGGCATGGAAGTCCGAGGGTTTAAATTGTTGAACTGAATTTAATAGCACACGCGCGCGCGCTAATTTTTCATCTTTGTTCCGGCCGCTGGGGTTAAATATATGGGGCACTTGGATGACGGGGAGGCTTCCGATTTCGACGGCCTGAAAGAGACACTTACGTACAGCCAAGATCGCCTGGATGGTGGGTATCCAATTGTTGATGAAGGCAATATCGAGCATGGCCCTTGATACCTGGACGGCCTTGCGGAGAATGTACCTGGTTTCGTGCTGAAATTTGGGTGCTAGAGTGGGCGTTTCGCGGGCAAGATAGATGTAGATGAGAAGACATGCCTTCATGACTTTACTATTTAGTGTACCCATTCGGTCCATTTCCTTGCCATTGCATTTGGTTTTGAGCATGTCCATTTCCTCTACGCTAATCTCTCGGACGCCGTTTCGTGGTCGGCCATAGTCGTCGAATGCGGGAGCATTTCGTATCTCATGGGATGCGGCGAGCATAGCAATAACACGGTGAGCTGTGAGTTTGGGTTGCATGGTGCCAGATACCATGTTGATGGTCTCTTTATGTAGCCCGTAGTGGCTGACGTATCTGCTGATGTGATAATAGTAGAGTAGAAAGCAGCCAGGTACAACAACAAGGAGTCCAATAAAGAAGGTAGCAAGAATGAAGAGCTGGTAGTTTTCTTCAAGCATAAAGGTAGGTAGTCCGATACCAACACGCATAAGGCCCTGACGACCGTCCGGATTACCGAATCTTTCAAAGTTCTTTTTAGCAACCTCATCCGTCAGAGTATGATATGCCTTCGATATCAATACAAACTTGGCCGCAGCTGAAGCATCATTCGGGTTTTTATCGGGGTGGAACTTCAGGGACATTGTTCGGAATGCTTTCTTCACGTCACGAGCACTCGCTGTTTCCGTAATATTCAAAATCTCCCATGGATTAAACGATGCTACTGATGGCATTGCACTTAAGAAGTGTGTGCATATAAACCAGAATAATACCGACAATGATGCAATGCACAATAACTGCCAACGGTCACTCGACGTACCCAAGAAACGTAACCACAATGGCCGCTCTGACTCCGCCTCTAACATCGCTCTCTTCTTCTCACATAACGAACAACGACATGCCCGCCCACTGTCCTCCTTCTGTCCAGAGCCCCATAACAACGCACTCAACTGGCTGCGAATATGCTGAACATGGATACATGGATACCGGAACATACACGCGCGGCAACAAAAAGTGTGTGAGCACACACTCTGAAGTAAGCGGGACCCGTGCAAGTGCTAATTACCCGTGCAAGTGCTAGTGACCCATTACCAATCTCGCTTCAAAATAAGTACACGCCCACGGGATTAACGCGCACGCGATGAAGGTCGCCGCAAAATAGGCAAAGGCCGAATCGTCATAATTCAACGGACTTCCGTCACCATTGTCCTTCGTAAAGGCGTCTTTGAAGGACATTATATAAAAAACCAAGCCGCCCAGACCACCTGCTACGCACACCACCATGCTCAACCGCGTTTTACCAACTTGCCCTTCTCTTTCCTCGTGCTGATCATCTTAAAGTTGAATTCCTGCGGATTTCGCAGGGCTGCTTTCTTGTGTAATGTGTCTACAACAACAGACGAAATATACTGAGGATGGGAAGAGGGATGGCGGAGGGGTACTCAAGACGGAGGGGTGCTCAAGACGGAGGGGTGCTCAAGACGGAGGGGTGGAGGGGTGGAGGGGTGCTCAAGACGGAGGGGTGCTCAAGAGGGGAGGGGTGCTCAAGATGGGAGGGGTGCTCAACAGGGGGAAGCCTTACTGAGAGTTTGCTGCTGTTTCTTCAGCGTCTTCGCTCGCTTCAAAAACTGGTCCCGGTTCTCCAACGGGCCGTGCTTGGCCTTGGCGGCGGGCGTGGCCCTCTCCAGGTGAACTCGACGCTTTACCGCGTGCTTGGAACTCGCCATCGAAAAACGCGGCCTTTTTTTAAATTGAGCGTGTTCGAACCCCAGGTCCCGCGTTCGAAACCGAGTTGTGCATGACGCAAGACCGTAGTAACGCAGGCGCAGGCACCAACGGATTGTGCGCGGCAACATCTCCGTCATGGGTCCCCCTCACGTTTGGTCCCCCTCACGTTTGACAAATTCCCAACTTGGGTGAACAGCATACTGAGGAAGCGCTCCATCTTGACAGCGGCCTGCCAACCTCGCAGCAATTGCTAATTTTATCGAGCTTTTCCGGCTGTTGCGTGCGCCACCCAAGGCCGGTAGTTCAGTGAATACTCCCCGACATCACTCCCCGAGTGAAAAAAAGCTTCAGGTTGTGGAGGCTCCCGACTGACCTCGGACTTCCGACTGATCTCGTGACCGCCTCCCTGCTGTGGGCGCAAGGGAACCAGTCGAACTGCTCCGCACAAGGGGACCTGCTCCCAGCCATTCATCGTTGCCTGTCGTTTGGGTGCCGTCATATATACTACCGCGACATTACCGCACGCTTCACACCAGTTCATAGAAGTCAGCTCATTGACCTGCCGGCTCATTGAACCACAAAAGAATTAACATCGTGCAGAATCGAACCACACCTCCAATACAGGCTGGTAATTTCGTTGAGAAATAGAGGTCTGGATTCGGTCAGGAAACTACTATGTCAAGCAAAAAGACCGCTTTAGAGAGAGGCGGCTAGGCTGCGCTAATATGGTCCTTTTTCATGTCCGATGCGAAAGCTGCGTTGAACTGTTCCAAAAACCAACAGGGCACAACGCAGTCCTTTTTTAGAGTAACAGGACAAAAAAAGTGTGTGTCCAACAAACACGCGCGGATATATATTTTGAAGCTTCCCGCCCAAATAGTCGCATGATTAATAAATAATTCATTTCGTTTCAGGAGCAATGTCAAACAGAATGCCAGCTGAAGAATTCCGTCAAATGGCTACGGTTTTACCTGACGGCACGGTGGATCTGGATGACATTTTGTTGAAATTACGGAGCCATGTGGGCGTCACTCCTGGTGCTATACCGCACCGGTCGCATGCCGTTCTGGTGGATTGCGAGACTGCTTTCCAGGAGGAGTATGTACTTAGGGAGGATAGGAGTATATCACCGAAAATGCTAATAAAGCTGATGGGATGGTTGGCTCCCGTTGAGTTCAGTACAGCTGTCGGCGCTTTGACCCAGTCGAGCGGTTGGGGTAAGTCCCGTTTGTTTGCTGAGGTGGGAAAGACATATCGGTCTTTTTACATCAGTATGAGCCAAAGTTCAAACACCTTCCCCCGGCAGACGGGGAGCTTCACGCCGCTCCAAAAAATACTCCGGGCTTATGTCGATGCAGATTTGATTGTGAGTCACATCATGAAGTGTCTAGCGTCATACATCCGCAGTACCCTTGACGATGAGCACCTCAGATCAATGACCCCGACTGAGTGGTTCCATTACCAATTGATGAACTGGCACCCGACATACGACATGGCGGATGGTACGACGCTACCGCCTCTTGCACTGGTGGATGCCACCGCTGATCTGAAACTCCAAATAAAGCGGTTTACGCAACAGTTCAAGGTCCCTTATGTCTTGTTCATGTGCGATGAGGCAGCAGCTTTGCTTACTCCCTCCCAGACTGACCCCTTTTGTCCTGTCTTTCGTCTCTTTCGAAGAGCGTTCGCCGTGCCGGGAATCACTGCCTGCTTTGCAAGTACCAATTCTCGTGTTCAGAACTTCGCCCCCGCACTCCATGACGACGACTCCTACAAGCGATACTTATCAATGGTGCGCACGGACTCGTCCATTCCGATTGCTCCTGTCTTGTCTGTCGGAGTACCGGACTGCGGAGTCCAAGACGCTCCGTATCCGGTCGCTATGCACGACCTGCTGTCCGTTGAGTTTCTTTCCCGTTTCGGTCGCCCACTGTGGTTTGCATTTTCCAGACACTTTGATGAGAGCTACAAACAACAAGGTCACAAGGCCCTTACCGCTATAGCCACCAGCAAGTTGATTGGAAAATCGGACCCGGGTCTTGGAGTGCCCGCAGCCGTCATGGTCGTCGCTTGTGTGAGGATAACCCCGTCCATTCAGTTGGCAGAACAGCTCGTATGCAGTCACATGGCTACACTGCTCCATGTGTCGAAGAACCGAGAGCTACTGTACGTGGCGTACGGGTCTGAACCGTACCTAGCCGAGGCAGCCATTCAGCACATCACCCTGAACTTGACGGCTGTCCTGCATCAGTTTCTCAAGTTGGTCGGCAGCCAGGCAATCGATAAAGGGCGAATGGGAGAAGTTAT
>NW_011645793.1:41808-48482 GCF_000223845.1 Gregarina niphandrodes | reverse complement strand
ATATCGATCAGACGATCTGATTAACTTCACACACTTTATCGGCTTAGAAGGACAACCCACAAAGGACAGGCTTTGTGCAGCTTTTGTTCGGCGAGCGGCCCTATTCCCCATCAGATCTAATCAGCCTGGGTATGACCTTGTAATTCCGGCTCTGAAGGCATCTCACGCAAATGTTGTGGAACCGGATCAGATGACGGCAATTTTCATTCAAGTGAAAAACCGTCGGGAGGGACTTGCTGAAGGACCGTTATTGGAGGCAATGGTGGAGCAGGTACGTCTGGAGCCATCTACGGTATCAGCGGACGGCTGTCACTTCTGGTTATTACAACGGGCTAGGCAACGCACTAGGCGACCCCTGAGTGTAAATTGTGCGTCATTCACCTTCGGAAGCCTCTTTCATAGGTTCCAACAGAGTGTCGTGGCTTTGTTAACAAGCCTTTTGAACGACACTGTCCATCTCATGACTTCCGTGGATCATGGTCGTAAGCCAGAAGAGCAACTACGAGTGGAAAAGACCTTTTATGAAATGATTACCAAACTGCCAGATTATGTTCCTGCCCGCCCTCTTGATCCATCTGGTCATGATTGCGAGTCTGGAGAAGCCAAGCGCGCCAGAATGATCAATGAGTCAGTCACGCCTAACCCACCTCACGCCTAACCCACCTCATGCCTGACACAAACTTTGGTACCCCCAACTCAGCGGAGCGGCGTTCCTGCCGTCTGAAAGCTCCATCATCTTTGACACACAGCCGGCAAGGGGTTTCGTGGTAGAGGTCAGACCCCAGCGGACGTTACAAACATCAGAACAAGCTCTTACTGGTTATTTGCTGCACCGTCTAGCTCCCCTCAACTTTCGGTCGCGTTCGGATCAGCGTTACAGTAGAGAAAAGATTTCACCGATTTCGTTCGGGTTCATCGTCGACTTAGTTGAGCTCAATCCCCAGCCAGCTGAGTTCAACTGAGAGGTCTCCTAAACGTGCTACTTCCGTAATGCATAGCTCGTCGGATGCGGTTACATGAAGTTCGGAGGCGGCATAAATTGATTTGATTGCAAACGTCGCCAAAAGAGCTTGCCACCCTGACTTGTCGTCTACCAACTCCACAGGTCTTTCGCTCTTGTTTGCAAGTAGTATGAATCGCCGTAGTTGTCGTCTTTTGGTTCGTTGAGTGCTCGGTTTAGTATCGGTAAATACGATGAGTGGTTTTCTATTGTGCGGCAGTAGTCCTGAATCTGACCTAGGTACTTAGGCGGCTTAGGTGAGTTGCTGGTAGCCACGTGGCGAATGGTAGTTTCTTCAGCATCGTTCCCATGGTAGTTGTGATTCCAATGTTCGAATGAGGGGTTTGCCTCCTAGACCGTTCTTAAAAAAAACTATTCCTCCGTTCTTACACATTCTGCGTTCGTTCCCGTCCGATCTGGAGTCCAATCCCTAAAGTTCAATTTCTGGAGTTAGGCAACTCGTTCGAGGTCGGCATGAATTCGTTCGTTAAGACACAGTCGAATGCACGAAAGAAGAAGTGTGTGCACTTCGATGAACTCGGGACGGAACAAACACCGCGGTTCCCCGGCTCACCGGACGGCCTGGTGACGGAGAGCCGTGCTGACCGACCTCGATCACCCCCGGCGTTGGGTTTAGAACCAACGGTGGGATTAGAACCAACGGTGGGATTAGAACCACCGTTGGGTTTGGAACCAGCGTTGGGTTTGGAGTCGGAGGAAACGAGTCTGGTCACAGAAGATGTGTCCTGGTATGGCCAGCTGGGCTCCAGTGGGCAGCCGGCGTTGCACTGGAGCCTGCCGTTCGAACCACTGCCGGAGCTACGAGAAAGTTTCCTGGATAGCGAAATCCACGAGTACATGCCCAGCAGCCTATCGGAACACAGCTCCGCAGGTTACCCCGACCGGGGCGGTCGTAGGCGCGACGACTGCCGACCCGTCCGGCTCCTGAGCGAGTCTGAGATATCTGCCAGCCCCGATGCCGGTGTGCAGCTTTCCAGGTCGCCTCGAGATGGTCTAGCCGGAGAACCTGGAACGACGGGAGAGCGTGGAACGACTGGAGATCGTGGAACGACTGGAGATCATGGGACGACTGGAGATCGTGGGACGACTGGAGATCGTGGGACGACTGGAGATCGTGGCACGACTGGAGATTGTGGCACGACTGGAGATCGTGGCACGAGTGGAGATCGTGGCACGAGTGGAGATGCTGGGACCGCGGGGTCTCCACTGGAGACCCCTCCACTGGAGGGCGAGGAGAGGCGCCATGGCGGGGAGACATGTCAGGGCGAGGAGAAGACGGCTTCGGAGCAAGCACTTTGCAATGGAGACACTGCTGCGGAGAGACGGGGGCTGGTCGACGGTCGGTGCCTGCACACTTTCCGACCGGTGGTCTGTGAGACGCCTCCACGTGCTCCGCGTGTGAGCAAATTAGATTTCTCTTTCCTGGAGCCGCCTTCACCGATTCCGGTGCGTTCCGTGATGCTTACGAATAAGCACCGAGCGCGTCTTTCCAACAACGGCGGCGGAATTCGTGACCGCGAAAGCGCGGTAGAAGATGAGGGGGTGGAAGATGAGACTGGGACTGCGGAAGCTAGAGCTGGGGAAGTTAAGGTGGTGGGAGATCCGATCGCGGCGCTCTCAGGCGGTTCGGCAGGGATCATTGACCTTGCAGGGATCATTGACCCTGCAGGGATTAGTGGCCATCCTGCAGGGATTGGTAGTCAGCGTACAGGAGACTATGGTTATGCTAGTTTCGTCGGCAGGGCGACTGCGTATGACCAAGGGCTGGAGGATTTTCTGTCCGTGATTGGACAGCGAGCAGTCTGGCAGGAGATGGTACAGGTGTCTCTGCTGTTGTCGCAACAGCCTGCCCGGACGGTAGATCAGCTGGTTCAGTCGGGTCAGACGTGGGACGTCGACTTGAACAAGGCCTGTGGCGTGGAGATGAAGGACGAATCCGTGCTGCTGGAGGTAGTGGGCAACCTGCCTTATTTGACCGCTCGAGAAATTAATGAACGCCGATGCCAGAGATATAATGACAAACTGAAAACATGTTTGAATAGATTTTCATTTGACAAATTAAGTTATAAAGTTGATTTGTGGACTCTGAATTCAATCGACCGGAATGTCGCTGACGGACAAATAAACAAGTTTATCCAAGCGAGAAAGCGCATTGCGGCCTATGCAGCGGAGCGCCAATGGCAGCAAGAATTCCTCGCTCAGCTTTCCAAGGATATTGTCAAGATGACTCTCGTCCACGTCAAAAACGTCAAGACTACCTTGGAACAGTCATTGGCTGAGCTGAAAAGTAGACAGGACGAGTTGGAGGAGATAAAAAAAATTATTGACCATGATAAAGCGCGAAAGCACACACGTGCGGAGATTGTCGAACGCTGGAAACAATCATTAATCTACTACACCGATATCAAGGGAGAGACTTTGCGGCGAGAGCAGTTGATTAAGGAGCGCATAGGAACATGGCATGAAGAGAACAGGAAATTATTGGCGGACCTAGAGCTCGAAAAACAAAAGAAGGACCAGGAGATCGCGCGAAAAGAAAGGTTAAAAAACATTGTCTACGCTCTGAATGTATATCGTGAACGGTGTCTGCTGGTTGATGAATGGGCGCCCGGTAAGTTATCGGTTGACGCACAGCAAGGCAAAGTGACATTGAGTTTTCAAACTTTAAGTTCACTGGCTTTTACGAACCCGGTTTTTCTGGTGGATTCTGTGCTGTGGTTGAACGGCCAAGAGAACAATGCGCAGACGGCGGTATTGCGAAGGAAGGTTCTTGAGGGTAAAAGGCATCAGGCGCCGTTGGACGCGGTGCTGGCGCTATTGCCGCCTTGGAGCCTGGAGTTGCACCTGCAGCCGCAACAGGCCCCGCAGGTGACTGCTCTGCGGGTGGGTGATCATGACCTGCTGTGGTGTGCGCTCCCTGCCATGCTCACGACGCTGGGTTCGGGTACAGAAATCGCCACCACACCTAATGACGCCGGAGAGAAACCGACACTCGTTCCGTTCGTCGGCAGCCGCCAGGAGGAGTTGTCGACGCTGATGATCGCTGAGTTGTGTACATTGATGGTGGCGCTGCTCATCTGTCTGGGTGCTGCTTGCCGCCAGATGTTGGTTAAAGCTGCCGCCCAACTCCAACTAGGCGCCGGCGTCGACGATGTGGGCGGCGTTGGCTGGGCACTGGTAAACAACGTACAAAGACTTGCTCTCGAACTCGTTGGTATCTGGTGGGAACACAGCGCCCATCGCAGCTGCACAGGCACTGTAGCCATCGCGCCACCCACCGTACCCGACTCTACCAAATTACGGTTCTGCTTTTGGCAAGACGCCGATGACAAACCACCCAAATTACTACTCAGACTACCCCTCGCCACACGCACTCGGCTGCTTGTCCTTACCCTCCGTTTCGACGTCTGTGCAGCAATACAAGCTGGCACACTCGCCAGCGGCTTCGAAGCCATGGACAATCTACCAGACGAGGAACTCGCTCTTTTCAAAATCGAACTCAGACATCATAGATCCGACCATCTACTCAACTCGCAACTCACCGTAACCATCCCCAGCTACGCTCTCCCCCCCCCTCCCGATCTGACGCCCCCCCTCCCGATCTGACGAGTGTATTTTGCAGAATCTGTCTCATGGTTGCGGATTTGCGGAGTTGTTGGCCAGGCGCGTGATCCCACAGGTGGTCAAGCGATAGGTGGTTTTCGTTCTCCCAAGAGTGGGATTCGAACCGACGACCTTAGTTAGCTAGTTTAGTTGGTTGTTGTGTAGGTAGTGAAGGTTCCGTCTTGGCCGAGGATATTGACTTTTGTTTTGCGGATGGCGTGGGTAGGGCGTTCTAGGAGGTCGCAGGCAGCGGTGGGGGGTAGGGTGGAGTGTGCCATGCCAAGGGATGCTAGATCAGGGAAGTGGAGGAGTTGTCGGTCTGTACGTTGTACGCATAGGCCGCAGGGTGGAAGGAGTGTAAACGCCTGCGGACACTTGGCAAGTGAGTCTGGCAGGTGTTCTGTGCGTGTCCAGCGTGTGGGTAGATCTGGTAGTCGGTTTGGGGTACGTCCCGAAACGGTTTCAGGTCGAGTCCGGAATTTGTTTCTAGCTGGGTTGAGTAACACGACGAGAGAGCGATCGGTGGTGAGGAGTGCTAGAAGAGCGGGTTGACCGGTGGAGTCTAGTGAGAGTTCTGCGGCTAGAATGGTTTGAGCTGTGGTAGGCGCATAGAGGATGTGTGCAGCAGCGCACGTATCGCAAACACCAGAAGTGTTAAGCACATGTACCGGCAACAGTGCAGTTTGAGCACCGAGTTTCCACCGTTTATGAAGCGCTGCGGCATCAACAAGGAGGAGACAATCGAGGCTAGTTAGGAGCAAGACCCAGTGCGCGATACAACGGAGACGTGTAAAGGGTTGAGAAGCAGTCCAACCTCTCATATGTAACACCAATCGTTGTCCATTAGCCAACTTGTATCCAAACATAGGGTCCGCACAAACGTCAAAGAAGTGCAACACACCAGCCTGCTCCAATACAATCAACCTACCACCCACCTGTCCCACACCCACCACACTGCGACCACGGAAGCCATCCAACACTCCCGCACGATGTGGTGCCGACGGATTAATGTATAACAGCAAACCCTTCTGCGACGCAATCACTGGCACACCCGCCATCGGGGTGGGGGGACCTCCACTCGACGTCGGGACTCCCCCCGGGTTTGGGGCGTCGGCAAACGGCGAAGACGCGGTCGGTGACGGGACCGCCAAGGACGGGACCGCCAAGGAGGGGATCCACGTCGCCGCCATGGGTAGGCCGAACGCGTGCACAGGGAAGGCCGCCTTGTACATCCTCTTCACCACATCCGGACCCACGCTAACCACCAACACGTCGTTTGACGTCGTTATAATCAAATCTGCAAATCGGGAGGGAACGCAATGGGCGGAAGATCTCCCTGGTGGGCGAGGCAGGCTTACATTGCGAAGTGTTATACACATCTAGTTGAGCCACTTCTTGGATTCGGTTCTGGGGCACGTCGAAAACGAGCTTGGGATTTTTGCTCATGCTTTATGGCTTCAGTCTTTTTGCGCTTTGGTGAGTACCAATGCATCGTCGACATTTCCTTCTGGGACAAAGTGATCAAATTGAAACTTCACGAATGGAGATTAGACAAGCCAGTGATAAGCATCAAAGGATTCATACAATCGCCAAACGTGCTGCGCATTAATAACGAGAGCTTGGAACCCGAGGCTAGTTCGACTGGTAAGGCCGCACACACGTGTGTGCGCGCGATTTTGCGCATTTTAGATCAGCATTATGTGACGGGGAAATTCTATCATGTGAACAGCCAAGAGGAATTTTGTGACTATCCGTTCAACCAGGCTGCTATGCAGTCGCTGCAGCCGCTACTTAGTCACGTGAGAACGAAATCTGCGGTTGACGTATCCCTGATCTGTCCATTCACCGTGGTTGCGTACATGGACCTGAAGGACTACATCATGAAGTACGCCGTGTCCATTGGCACTGTGGGTTCAACCAGGTTTGAATTGGTGGAGAGCAGAGAAATCCAGGAGGATGGTGCCTACCGAAAGCTGCTGGAGAGGGTGATTTTCTCTCCGGCCCCGGCCCCGGCCCCGACCCCGACCTCGACCTCGGTCCCAGTCCCGAC
>NW_011645793.1:32467-41650 GCF_000223845.1 Gregarina niphandrodes | reverse complement strand
CTCCGGCAGTGGTGTACGAGGTGTCTGCGAGTGAGGCGCCGTTGAACATGCACGTGCGGAACGCATTGCTAATGTTAGCGGCGGCGACTGCGGGACCTGGGCCGGAGGGGGTGAGGCTTCGAGTGGTGTTGGTGCGTCCGGATCGCACTGTATCGATGGAGGTGGTTTGTCGAGGAGTGTCTAGTGTGGATAAGCCGGTGATTGTGGCAGGATGGTTGCGAAGGAAGTTGCGTTCAGCACCGGGGAGTGCGACTCCTCCAGGAGGGGGTACAACGCCAACCCTGGGTCGAGGAGAATCGACGACGGTGGTGAGGCATTTACCTGAGTCTTGTATTTATTCGTTGGACTTGCAGTCATTTCTGAATTTGAGAGTTGTTCAGCAGAATGCGACGGAGCTGAATGTTCGTTTGATCAAGTGGCGGATCATTCCGGAGTTTGAACCTGATGCGTTAAGTGCGCTTCGTTTTCTCGTGATTGGAATGGGTACGTTGGGTTGTATGGTATGCCGTGAGTTGATTGGTTGGGGTGTGAAGAACTTTGTCTTGATAGATTGCGGTGTTGTGGCGCCTAGCAATCCTGCCCGACAGAGTCTTTACCTTGCTGCTGATGTCTCCCGTACTCCCAAAGTACTCGTCGCTAAACACCGACTCTTACAGATACGCAATGATCTCAATATCGAGGCACATAACTGGGAGATACCAATGCCCAATCAGCAACGCTTTAATCTGCCCCTCAACAACTTCGTACCCGATTGCCCTCCTCAAGACGCACTCGAACCCTATGCCGAATGGATCACACGCCAACTCACCCAACTCATCCGCAACTGCCACGGCGTTTGGCTACTCACCGATAACCGCGAAAGCCGCTGGCTACCCAGCCTCATCACTCAACAACTCAGCCTCGAACTCGCTGACCCAGACTTCCTCCGAGACGAATCCCGGGCTGCCCATCGTCAAGGACTTCCAGCCACAAATCTCGCTACGGATCTGGCCCCGGACCTGCCCGCAGACTTGGGACCACACCTGACCGCAGACTTGGGACCACACCTCGGCCCAGACCTCGGCCCAGACCTCGGCGCACATCTCCGGACGCTACAACAGGCAGACGCCCACGATCAAGGATGTCGAGCGCCAAAACCGGAAAGCGCCCGCGGTGCGCCTGCCGTCCGCGGTCAAGAAGACGTTGTGGGCGCCATGGCAGGGGGACGGCCGCAGGTGGACGTGGTACGGAAGCGGCACCCGTTTTACCCGCCGTTGTGCTACACTGTGGCACTCGGTTTCGACACGTTTGTGGCGATGCGCCATGGGAGTTACGTGGACTGCAGCGTGGCAGCAGCGAGTCGTGACCTGGCGAGTCCGTACGACGTGTATGGTGCGAGACTCTCGTGCTACTTCTGCAACGACTTGACGGCACCGGGTCCGGTGGCTGCGAGACGTGCACTGGACCAACAGTGCACCGTCACGCGAGCGGGCGTGGCGGGCTGGGCCGCCGCCATGGCCGTCGAGGCGGTGGCCGCCATGACGCAGACAGACTACGGCTGGGGCTGCGCCCCTCCGGACCGACTCGTCGAGGCGCGAGCGCGTCTGCAACAGACTAAGGGAGGGATGCGGCCTGGGGGGGAGACAACGCGTAATATCCGAAAGTGGCTGTTGGAGAACCCGCGGCACTTGAGTTGTTTGGGGGACAGCCCGCATGTGATCCGAGGGTCGTTGGGCACGTTTAATCTGGCGCATAATTGGCATCCGGCATTCCCACTTTGCGTTTGTTGCGGCGTAAAGGTACAAATGACGTTTCGCAAGTACAAAGAAAAGTAAGAACAGAGAAAGAAAGATACGCCACCTCGCAGGTTTGTATCCTCCGTGGTGCAGGACTCCAGTCGACTCGAGCTCATCTCGGGTGTGTCTGAGTTTGCCTGCCAATCGGTACGCGAAGACGTACTCAGCTACACCAACATCGTCGACAGCGACGACGAAAACGCCGGACCCAGCAATTAGGGTTGGTCACTTACGGCCGACCAATTAGGCCAGAGCTCCATGAAGTCGAAGTCCTCCGCATAGTGATCCTAAACTGTGAAGACGGGCGGGACTCTGGAGTTGAAGTTGACTCTGGAGGTTTGTGATGCTCAGTTACTGCTTGATGGCGGCGAGACGGTTCCCATCAAAGTACGAAATGGGTATGTCCCCGGGCACATAGAAGCCGATGAGTCGTCCTTTGCCGTTGGTGGCGTTCGGCTGAGGCGCGTTGTGGAATTCGGGTTCCTCGAAGTTGTGTGCGCAGCTCATGCAGCTTTCCTTGGCGGCCCCGACGAGGCCGCCGAGGGCCAGAGAGAGGCCCTGGAAGATCTTCCGCCCAATAACTTCGCCCGCCAGAAACCAGTCCATGGTGCAGTGTCCCTTTTGGGCACCCCACGATGGGTCGCACGCAACCAGTTGCGAGGAGGATGGGTTCGAGAAGGGAGTGGGAGTGGGCCTGGCGCAGGCCCTAGTTTTGGGTTGGTTGGGACGGGGTAAATAAAATAGCTGCATGAAGGTGCGGGTTTTGGCTCGCGATAGCGAGTTGTACACCCGAGGGAAGAAGAGTGAGAACAACCATGCGCCGGATGCGCACCCGTTGAAGAATTTGCAGGAGTATCAGCGTGCATTGGCGGCAGCAAAGATGGAGCGGATGTTTGCGAAGCCATTTGTGGCGGCGTTGGAGGGTCACTTGGATGCAGTGAGTTGTTTAGCGCGGAGTCATAAGACGGTACAAGATGTTTATAGTGGGAGTTGTGACGGTGAGATTCGATTTTGGCGGTTGGGCACACGTGTGTGCCAGAGGTCTATTGTGAAGGGGCATGATGGACATGTGGAGGGAGTGGCGGTCGCCAAGGACGATACGTACTTGCTGAGTTGCGGGCGCGACCAGTACATCAAGCAGTGGGCGGTGGAGAAACACTTCCGCGTGGGACTGGCTGCAGAGGCGGATATCGAGAACCGCGGTGGAGTCATCCACCACGACCTCTGGCAAGATGGTGCCGGGAGTGTTGGAAGTATTCGACCGGTTAATACATTCCACGACCCGGACGGTCCCCTATTTGGTGTAGACAGTCACGACGAGGCGAGTCGGTTCGTGACGGCGGGAAGCCGAGTTAGTGTATGGGATTTGAGTAAGACCGCACCAGTAGCGCAAATGGCGAGCGGTGCGGGAGGATGTGTGCAGAGGTTTGTCCAATGGTCACCGAGTGACATGAATCTGGTGTTAAGTGCATCTTCGAACAACACGGTGGAATTGTTTGATGTGAGGCAAGGTGACATGGTACAGTCAGTGGCGTTAGCGATGCAGAGTAACTCGGGTGCTTGGAACCCGATGCGTCCATTTGAGTTTGCGGTTGCTAATGATGACCATAATGTGTATACTTTTGATATTCGGAATTTCGCCAGCGCCAAACACGTTTATTGCGGCTTCGTCCACGCCGCACTTAGCGTCGCCTATGCACCCACTGGTAAAGAACTGTGTGCCGGTGGCCAAGATGAAACTGTCCGTATATGGACCCATGGCGAACGGTTTAGTCGTGACGTCTATCATAACCGACGCATGCAAAGCGTTACCAGTGTGCTTTATTCCGGTGATAGCAAATACATACTCTCTGGCAGCGCAGACTTTAACGTAAGGCTCTGGAAGGCTAATGCTAGCGAAAAACTCAACGGCGCCGTCAGTCGAAAGGAAGCAGACGCTATCAATTATCGCAGAGCACTCCTACGGAAATACGCTCACATGCCTCAAGTCAAACATATTCAACATCAACGGCACCTACCCAAGTACATCTACAACATGAATAAACAAAAGCTCGTCCATCACAAAGCAGACAGAGAACGCAAAGAAAGAGGAGGACAAATCATCAAACCACTCAGGCAATCACCCATCAGACATACCTCCGTTCAAGACGCCGCCAAACCCAAAGTCGTACCCAGAGGCCAAACAGACCAAGACCCCCAAGATGACGACGACCAGGAAGAAGACGACAATATGTCTTCCGAAGCATCCGACGAGTGAAACACCTTCACTTTTGTCGGCCGCCATAATGAGGCGCTAGCACATGCGTGTGCGCGCGCGCGGAAATATTTTTTCGCTCCGTCTCCGCCTATATTTATGCCCGATCGTGCAAACCCTTCCCAAGCAGGGGAGTTGGTGGGAGCCAAAAACGCATACTCTCTATGATGTTTTCCATATCTTCCGGCATTTGTGCCTCTCTAAACGTTGATACATTTTTAACCCGTCCCATGCCACGTGCTCGACGGCAAACAACCGGTCTTGCGGCCGAAGCGGACCTTCGGGAGGAGAGATGGTTTCCGAAACGAGGTAGTTTCCGAAACGAGGTAGTTAGCGGCGGCGGCGGCGGTTTGTGTCAAGGCGGGATGGTCGTCCGTCATCGGCTGAGTGTGTGATGGTCATAGCGCCTGGGCATGGAGGGTCGTCTTGCGGAAACACTGCGGGCTCTGGTAACAGGCGGGAGAGTTTCGAGTAGGTATTCGAGTCTGCATTGGCCAACTTTGAGGGACACGGGTCCGTCGAGGGCGACCTTATCAGCGAAGGGACGGAGACGGCGGAAAGTTCCTAGAGGCGAGATTTCGGTGAAGCGCCAACAGGGCGGACTGCCGCCGAAGGAGAGCATGCAGTGGTCTCGGGACACGCAGTTGTTCGCAGCGGTCATGGCGATTTTTGGCACTGCCGAATGCGCCGCTGCATGATGGTCTGCTCGACCCAATACCACGCCCGCTGGGGGTATCACCCACGACCGTTCCGCCTGCCCGCTGGTCCCGTCCAACTCTTCCGGCGGTCGCAACAACGTCAGGGTCAACATCGGTATCGGGTTTAGTGTAGTGGGACACAGTCCAGTCGACCCACGACCGGGCCCGCTGGGACCGGGCCCGAAGCCGAAGGCGTTAGGCCCAAAGGCGTTCAGCCTGGCCGTCGGCGACGCGTTTCGGCTGCATGGCGTGCAGGAAACCGGTAGCTGTAGCATTGAAGCCGCATGCTGCAGGACCGACGAGGGGGGTTGTACTGACGACGGCGGGATCTGAACCGGGGGGTTTGGGATTTGGACACTAGGGTTCGAGGCCTTTGGAGTGGAAGTCGCACGGGAAACTGGCGTGGCTGCGCAAGTTTCTCCCGTGTCCGGCGCCCCGTTGTTGGCCAGCTGAACCACGTGTTGCTGTTCCGGGTCCCAAGCGAGGTGGCGGAGCGGCGATCCTAACTGGACACGACACTCCAGTCGGTCGCCGAGGTGTAGCACCCAGCCATCCTCGAGAGGCGTGTGTGAGTCCAGCCGAAGCATGGTCCCAACACTGCTACCAACGTCTTGCAGAATGAGCACCTTGTCCGCCTTGTGGCCGACCGCTGAGAGCTCCGAAGCAGCAGCAGAAAAACGCCACGGGTTAGGCGACGAGACGTGACGCATACTCACAGGCGAACGACTACTCGCCTCCGCCGCAACACCGACCCTTGTCTCACTGCCCGGTGTAATATTGTCCGGCGTAACATTTCCCGGCGCAAGGTCTTGCTCCTGGGCACGGTGGTCTCCAACTCGGTGGTCTCCGACTCGGTGGTCTCCAACTCGGTGGTCTCCAACTCGGTGGTCTCCAACTCGGTGGTCTCCGACACGGTGGTCCGGAACGCGGCCTGGTTCGGGGCTGGGTAACTCGTCGTAGGTGCCTTCGCGAATGAGGAAGTGGTAGGCGGAGACGGAGGACTGGAGGATAACGATGTCATTGGTAGTGTGGCGGCCGCCACAAAGTGGAAAGTGGTCGAGGGGGAGGAGGGCGGGAGTGATCTTGTGTAGTTTGTCGCCGAGGACCTGAAGGTGGCCAATGCATTCGTCGTCAAGAGTGATGCCGGAGCCGGGTCGTGTGCCGGGCCTGGTACCGGGTCGGGCGGCAGAGCAGGGTCGGAGGAGACGGCTGCGGGTGATGAGGTGCATATTGGCATCCACCATGCTTTCCGTCCAGTTCTGGAGTTGTTCGCCGTCGGCGAGTGAGGTAATGTCCATGGAGCGGAGCAGGAAACGCGCGGCCTGGCGGTCAATGACATACGGAATAGGGCGAAAGAGGTTCTGGCGGGAGCATAGTGACGCCAAACACGCTGTCAGGTCCCGCGCAAACACTTCGTTCTGGTACCCCAGAATATCCGTCATCAGTAAACGCGCGAAGCCCGGCAACGGCGCAAACTCCTTAGCCACCCGCGCGTCCCAATATTCCTCCACCGGAAACTCCGCTTTCCTCCGCGCGCCTTCCTCAGCCCGCAACGAAACGCTGCGCAACCGCGCAGCCTTCATTAAATTGTACAACACCATGTTCACTGACAGAGGGACTTTGCCCACCGGCAGCCGACACAAAGGACACAGCTCCGAACTCCCCACACAATATCGACAAAAGGTATGTCCGCAACATAATGTAGTCGGCAACTTGTAAGCCGTCAAACAGATAGGGCAACGTAACTCCTCACACAAAAGGTTATTTATACTGCGGCCAGATATCGGAGGGCTCTCACAATGCGTTGGACTATTTGTTGGCTCCAACATCACATTTTGCTAGCTAATAAATCAATATCCGTCATTATCCGCGCCCAGCACACACGTGTGCAACCCTCTAAAATGCCATTGGACAAAGGATGAACGCCCTAGAACACAGGATAAACGTCGCAGAACCCTTCAAACTCGATGCTGCCGTTGCAGACACACGCGGAACAACAAAACTCCCTAAGCCGCTCATCAGTGATATACCGACGAAAGAAGCTAGAGAGACTTGGCTGAGCGCAAAAACTCAAGAGGTCGCATTTTACCGCCTGTGTATTCCGCAGTGCAGCGCAGCTTCCGGCGACCACATACAAATTCGTCTCGTTGCAGATGAACATGGCCAACACGTGTATGGACCAATTCAACTACTCAAAGTCGAGGTCGGCAAGTTGGAGGTGGCTGATGGGTTCGAGACTATTGCGCTACAAATGGCGCTCCCCATCGTGGAGCGCTGGATCCTGCCTCTCGTTCCACTTCCAGGTGGAGACATGCTGGTAAGTCCTTTCCCCTTCAGTTTCCCTCCCGCTTACCTTGCGACTGCTCCTGCCACTGGCGAACGAGTGAGATATATTGTGCTTAGGCGCATTGGTATCCAAGTGAGGCTGCAGCCTACGTAGTGACAGCTACATATAAAGACAGGAATGTGTTGGGGTCTCCGTGGACGTTGAAAGTTAAGCCAAACATTCCCAATGCGGCCAAGAGCGAAGTGAAGCGTAAGGAGCGAGTCCTCAACCAAAGTTGCGTGTTTCAGTCTTGCTAGTAGAGGAGCATGAAGACGACGTGATGAGAACGGCCGAAGTGATTTTGCGCGACCGGGGTCACAACCTGGTGGAGAACCCCAAGGTGGATGTGAAGACGGTAGGAGCGGTCACGCATACGCATACAACCCGCGGAGGACCTGGCCGCCTTTTTGTGCACTTCATTCTGACCGACCCCAAGGTGGACGTCACTCGACGCGCGCATTGTAAGCCCCCCCTTCCCTTTACTTTCACTGGTTGTAGTTTTCACGAGTAATCAGGAGATCGTGCAGGGGTCCCCGCTGGACTTGCCGAGTTATCAGAGTTCACATTTCGGAGAGGTGGCTGCTTACTTTGCAGAGACGGCTTCCTGTGTGGGGTTGACAGAATGTCCGTTGATGAAGTATGGGCCGCCATTTCCGGCGAATGATGAGTTGCGAAGGGTGTTGGAGCTAGCGCCACCGGGGGCGATGGCTGGGCCGGACGAGATCATGGTGGCATGTTGGAACCATGTGAGGCAGTGTCCGTTGGTGAAGCCTTTGCTGGATGAGTTGCTGGGTGGTGCTGGAGGTGAGAAGGCGAGACGACCGGAACTGATGAGTTTTTGGAATGACTGGAAGGTGTCGCAGGCTCGTGCTGCAGAGTGGGCGAGTACACTGGACGGTGAGGCGGCAACGTGGAACGCGATGTCGTTGCGTTTTGTTGACTTGACGAAACAGACGTTGTTGGGAGTGGTTAAGAGTCTGCCGGTGGAGTTTCGACAGCGCGACTTGGTCGGATTGCAGACGGAGTTGCGGCAGCGGCGACAGAGGGCATTGGAGCGTCGTGATGAGATGGTGCGTCGGTTGCAGGTGCTGAACAAAGAGGAGCAGGTGCGTGAAGAAAGTCGGCGTTTGCTTGTGGGGTTGAATATCAAAGAGCTGAATGCGAAGGTGGCCGAGTCGGTTGAGGCGCAGAACTTGATTCATCGACATCATTTTGTGGCGCGTTCGGTGAATAAACAAAGACTGTTGCAAGAGCGTGGAGAGGACATGCAACGACGTCTTGATGCACGTAAAGTGGACCAGTTGAAAAGACTTGCGTTGGGTGCGGATGAGTTGGAGACGGAGCGTGGTGGACAAGACATGTTCTCGTTGAATGTGACGCGCACAAATAAGTTCAATGCACGTGAGGTTGCCGATCGGATCCTGGAGAACATGCTTAGCAAAGATCGCGATCAAAAACCGGGACGAACTGAACCGCCGCCAGCCGACAGCCTAGCAGTCGACTTTGTCGCTGGAGGCTTCTGGCGACGCGGTGCCGCCCGTGGCCGCGACGACTACGAGGCCGCATCACTCGACAGCGTGCTAACCGCTCTAGGTCAGGACCTCTTCCACCAAGAGGGGGTGGCTGAGGAGGGGGAGGAAAAGAGGGCGCAGCCTCTCTGGGCCGGCGCAGAGGAGCCCTGTTGGCGCGAGGAAGGCGCTTGGGTCCGAAACGAGACCTCCGACATACCTGCGCCGCCGAAGAAAAAGGACCTTGCCGCAGTTGATGACGCCAAGGTACTTAAACTGAAACCGGGTTCGGCCTCCGAGAAGCCCAAGATCGGACTGACCGGAGACGGAGGCAAGGCCGGAAAGGGAGGCAAGGCCGGAAAGGGAGGCAAGGCCGGAAAGGGAGGCAAGGCCGGAAAGGGAGGCAATGTCGCAGGCAAGACGGGGGTGCGTGGGGTCGACTCGCCGCCACGGGGGCCGGGGATGCCGTTGCCGGCCCCTCGATGGCTGAATCGCGAGGTGTATGAGGACTACTTGAGAGTGTATGAAGCCTCCGACTGTCTGCCGGTAGCGCGAGTTGTGGCGGAAGCGGCTGAGGCCGCAGAAGCAGCGAAGCGGGCGGCGGCGGTTGAACGCATCAAGG